>NW_012093117.1:0-2690 GCF_000956235.1 Wasmannia auropunctata | reverse complement strand
GTGGAATGTTTCGCAGCCGACTTTCGCCAAAAATTCCAATACATCGTTCTGCGGCAGCAATTCGCCGTGGCCAAAGAAGTGCGCTATTATCTATAATCACCGGATCTCTTAATCGCGACATAATTTACTTGTATAATTTCACTGTGTATTTAAAAATGAATCAATATTCGTGAAACACTTTAACGATTCTAACTGGATTTATACTAGCGACCTTTGGTCTTAAACTTAATTCGTTAATGAATATCTTATTAAAATTATAATAAAAAATATATATATATATAACATGATTCGTCCCAAAAGTAAGAGATTATTTTTGGGGGCTCAATCAGAATTGTCGAAAAGTAAATCCATTGGACACGGCCTTTGGTGCGGAACGTCAGGTATACAATCTGACCCTTCTTAATTACTTCCAAGTCTTTCTAATAGTCGACTCAGTAAAATACGTTGTAATTTGTGTGTCTTATTGTCACGGGCGAAAATTCAGCACAGACTGTGCTGTATTTTGAGAAGCGTTACGCGATCAAATTCTAAAGACAAATTAAGCAGCATTCCCATAATCTGTTCTCAACTGCATCTCCAACGTTTCGGAAAAGCTAGATTTTCTCTGTTTCACCCAGAATTTAATCGCTACTCGAGACTGCTAAATTTCCGAGAAGACACAAAAATTACATTGCACTTTACTGACGGTATCGATTACTAGAAAAGCTCGGTGGCAACTAAAAAGGATAATTAGACTGTATTCTAATTGACATCCCGCATCAAAGGCCTCGACCAACGGATCCACTCACCGACAATTCTGATTGAGACGCCAAAAATAATTTCTTTACTTTTGGGATAGACTACAGCGTAAAATGATAAGACAACGTAAATTAACACTAGATGTCTTTTGACTGTTTGATGTATTGAATTGTTAGATCGCTATATAATAATGGTAAATTTAGATCTCAACGGTATATTAATTACCTGAAAATTGTCCGCAAATGGAGCAATGAATCGTAATGGACTTTTTGTATGTTTCATAAAAGCTGCAGGCGCGAGACTAATTATCGCTCGCACCATTCGAGCAATATCCGGACGTTCCGCTGCCATCACGTAAGATGCAGTCGTACCCATCGAATGACCAATGTACGTATCCAATGGTTGCGATGTCGTATTCTTGATATACAAGATCGTCGCGGGTAAATCGTAAATGCCCATTTCGTGAAAGCTGACAAAAATTTTGATTAAAGTACATCACAAAATACATACAACAAAAGTATACTGCTTATATAAGTATAAATTTAATCAACTGTTGTTATTTTTTAATACAAATTAAATCATATATATTATTGTTAAAACTATGTCACTTTTAACACACTGTTCTTTTCTCAATTTATATCAGGATAAGTACCTGAAATTCCAAAATTTTGAATCCGATGGAGATAAAGAAACATGCGCTCTTGAATAGACATTTCCACGAAAATTGCCCAGCCAAACGTCGTATCCCTGATTGGCCAATATAAAAGCTAGCATAAAAAGGAAAATATTGTTTTTAATCAAAATGTTGTTTTTGTTGTATACTTTAGTATACAACAAATAATGAGGGGATAAAAAGTCAAAATTTATTCGATATACTAAGGCAATTAAGTAAAACACCTCTCTGACTTTGATAGAATCGGGAGGTTCCAGATTCGAATTTTGGCTAAAGTAATATTTTTCGCAATAAGATCTTTACTGCAGTTAGAATGCTTGTAACATCATCGAATTGACGATCAATTTTATTTATGATATTTCCGTTAGAATTTAAATTTATATCGATAGAAGTATAATCAACGGTTTTTTTAAATTGATTAAGTTGTTACCAAGTCCTTTATCCTTGCCGGAAATGACCCAGGCAGCGGAGCTGCACAACAAACAATGCTGCAACAACACGGGTGGCTGATTCGTGTCACCTGGGATACGATGAAGTGTTAAGAGATAACCATCCTCCGTCTGTATAACGTGAGTTTCCACGGGATAACCCGCTTTTCTTATTATCTGCGGCTAAAAGAAATAAAAACAGATTGATTGATCATTAGTGGTACGATCTATCACACTCAAAGTCCCAAAAAAATTTAAAGGAGAGTACTTTTAGGCGTTTTCACAACCGCTCAGGGATCGTTTTCTTTCTACATTTTCTTATTTATTTTTCTTCGTAGAAACCAAATAGGGTAATGCCGATCATACATGAGAAAAATACAAGGGTTACTTTAAAATGCTGTAACTTTGCGAAAAAAATCGTAGCTTGCATTTTTTTTTTAATTAAAGAGGAAGATTCAAACTTTATCACGTGTCAAACCGCATTCCCGAGAAAAATTTTCCTAAGGCCGTGCATTACGTCGAATATTGCAATTTTCAATATGGTAAACATGCCTCTCAGATTTGAAAGTTTAGAGTTGTAGGGATGCGTTAAACTTAAAATCGTCATAGAGTATTTAAAGTATCTTTTAAAATGCCAAAATCATCTCTTTGATTGAGCACAGTGCCGCAATAAATTCAGCGACTTTTTGGGGGGTAGTGTATATATGTATACTTATATAAAAGATTTTATATCAGTAAATGGTGTCAAGTTAAAAAAATTATCTTATTCAATCAAAGTAATGTGTATATCGTTTGTATAAAATATTTGTTGTCAATAATTGATGTCAAATTATAGATCGGAAGAGCACACG
>NW_012093116.1:0-550 GCF_000956235.1 Wasmannia auropunctata | reverse complement strand
GTGGTGTGGTAGGTAGCAGACGCGTGCCCCGCTACCTGCAAGGGCGGCTTGACTGGAGTCATGTGGCGGAGCTCCTCATATTCATGCATGAAGGCCGCATACTGGTCGTGAAACTTAGAGTTCGTTTCGAATTTCCGCTCCATGCTCATCAGCGTGCGTACCGCTGCCCGGCGCGAACCGTCGAGTGGAGGCAAGCTCGAGGCGATTGGGAGGCGCACCACGTACCGCCCATCGGCGGTTCGACCATGAGTGCGCGCAAAATGGTCCTCGCACCTTTGTTCAGCCTCCGTCAGTGGCACCGGGCTCGGCGCCGGTTCCTCCTGCTCCCAGAAGCATGTAACGGTCGACCTTTCCCGCTCGGATTCGCTCGCCGGGACAGGGCTCGAGAAAGGAAGGAGACACTGGATTAGTAAACAACAATATTTATTTAGAGAAAAGAAGGAAAACACCTGTGGGGAGTCACGAATCCCCCGGAACGATTCTCACTCGCGGTAACTTAATGTCTAAGAACGAAACTTAACCTAGTAACTAGAACAACTTAACCTAACGG
>NW_012093115.1:0-357 GCF_000956235.1 Wasmannia auropunctata | reverse complement strand
CGGGCCCGTCGATACTTTCGCATATCCCGGTTTGTCCAAGTACGCGCACGTCTTTTTTAAAGTTTCCGGCGCTACACGTGCTGTTTCCTTTTTCCACCTTTCTTTCTACTTTACTCTTTCTAACGTTATCTATCTCCTTCTCCTTTAACTCGGTTACTAAGCTACGCGGTGTTGCCGTCCCCTGACGCCCTGGTCGGACAATTGTTTTCCGGGTCCGTCGATATGCTCGCATACCCCGGTTTGTCCAGGTACGCTCACGTCTTTTTAAAGTTCGGCCTCCTGCGTGCTATCCCCGTTCTGCACTAAGCCTTTTCNCAACAAATCTATACACTTCTCCAACTTCTCTATCAACTCTAT
>NW_012093114.1:0-372 GCF_000956235.1 Wasmannia auropunctata | reverse complement strand
TTTTATAGATAAATTTATAATTTCACTACGTGTAGCTCTTTCTTTTATAGGCATTAATTGTCTAAAATCTCTTCCGAGAAGTACAATTTTTCCACCAAAATATAAATCATTTTGCATTATATCACGTAATGTTCGATCCATTATTTCTAATACATAACGTGGCGCCATAGGAGCTGCATCCATAATAAAAACATCTACGCGTTTTAATTTATCAGCTTCTTTAGATTGAACTTTAATATTTGATGTAGAATCGTCAAAAAGAGGCACAGATAACCCAAAAACTTTGTGTACAGTTCTTCCATTTGGAAGTAATGTCGCAGCAATACCAGTAAAAGCCATGGTACTTACTATTTTTCTTTACTTTTAAGTAAA
>NW_012093113.1:0-392 GCF_000956235.1 Wasmannia auropunctata | reverse complement strand
TCTGCATCAACCTCCTATCTCGCACCGTTTGACCTGTGGACTTTTTGAAATTTTCAAAAAAAATTTTTTTTTTAATTCGGGATGGGTTGCAATTTTTCCTTATAGAACTCGACGAGAGTAACAAGAAAGATCCTCTGCACCAACCTCCTATCTCGCACCGTTTAGCCTGTGGACTTTTTTAAATTTTCTAAAAGAATTTTTTTTTTAATTGTAATAGGTGGCAATTTATCCTTATAGATCTCGACGAGAGGAACACGTAAGGTCCTCTACACCAACCTCCTATCTCGCACCGTTTAGCCTGTGGACTTTTTTGAAATTTTCAAAAAGGATTCTTTTTTGAATTTGGGATAGATGAAAATTTTTCTTTATAGCTCCCGATGAAAGGAACAAGA
>NW_012093112.1:0-437 GCF_000956235.1 Wasmannia auropunctata | reverse complement strand
AGTTCGCGATCAGCTCGGAAGTTTTTCACACACACACACACACACAAAGAATTTTCGTGTAATAGCTGTAATTAACTTTTAACGAAAGTGTTTCGACATGCTGCTCGGGAAACAGGGGGAAATATACGGATTTCTGACTTGACAATCGTTGCTGTTTTTAACGAGTCAGTTTAAGTGGGTTCGTTTTTGCAAAGAATGCGGACTCCAGTTTAGCGCTCTCTCGGTTCTTTTAGATATGGCAAAATTGCAACTACGAAAAGAACGATAGGATTTATATGTGTGCAAGGAAGAAGTAAAACTTTTTTGATACGTTATACATCTTTTGATTGCTTTGCTCAAGGCTACAAAAAATACTTAAAAGAATCTAAAAGAATACTTCAAAACACGTAATAACTTCGTATAGCATACAACTGAGTCGACAAGGCACACAGGGGATA
>NW_012093111.1:0-303 GCF_000956235.1 Wasmannia auropunctata | reverse complement strand
AAATGTCTTATTACTTCGATGACATTCTTTCCACTTTCTGAAGTAGAGACAAAAGAAATGTTTATTGTGTACTCTACAAGCGTTTGCGTTACTTGCTTATCTCCGTTAGTGTAAAACTTTTCTTTTAAAAAATCATGTACATGACTCTTCTTCTCTTCTACATCAGAGTAATTTGTCATTAAATTATGTAACATCAAACGTGTTATCTCAATTTCTGACATAGTAGATTTTAATATTATGTATTTTAAATTTACTACTGCATGTATTAGAATGTAGCAAAATTTGCTAATTGTTAGCTAGATA
>NW_012093110.1:0-690 GCF_000956235.1 Wasmannia auropunctata | reverse complement strand
TGGATAACCCAACGACCCCCTTTCAAATTGTACACTGCGATCATTTTGGTCCATTTTCGGAAACCCCGGAAGGTTTCAAACACATACTTGTACTGATGGACGCGTACACGAGATTCACTTGGTTATTTCCAGCCAAGTCAACCAGTGCTAAAGAAACGATCAAACATTTAACAAATGTATTCAATGTTTTTGGTTTTCCAGTCACGTTAGTATCTGATAGAGGAACTGCTTTCACAGCCGATGAATTTTCTAAATTTCTGGCCGCCAGAAATACTTATCATCGTTTAATCGCTGTCGCAGCCCCGTGGAGCAACGGGTTAGTAGAAAGAATTAATCGTTTCTTAAAGTCATCCCTTAGAAAACTGACTGGTGAACCGGAGACATGGAACCTACACATTGATACTGTTACGTCCGGACCCCAGGATATTTAATTCGGTAGTTTGCGTGCGAGAGTAAATCCCGTGTGCGAACGAGATGGGACTGGAAGTGGAGGGGGTAAAGAATGACGCAACTAGACGAGCTGTCTCGCAGGTACGCGCCGAGGCGGACGATGCGAGTCGAAGGCGCTTTTGCAAGGGTTCGAAAGCGAGTCAATGTCCTTAGAAGGACACTATTACTTCGCTTTATTGAACCAGCGCGATCGTCGGTCCTATTTTAGTCAGGGAACTTAATCCCTATGACTTGGGATCG
>NW_012093109.1:0-419 GCF_000956235.1 Wasmannia auropunctata | reverse complement strand
ATTCGATCAGAGTGTTTGTGGTCAGCTGTGTCTACGTTTTCTCTGGGAGATTAATCACTCTAAAAAAAGAGTTTAGAATCATGTCAACGATTCTTTTTCCGCTGAGCGGAAAAAGTAACATTCTCACGGCGAAATACTTTCCTGCTCTAGATCTAAGTGATGACGATTATGAACTTGGTCTTACCAATTTTGAAACATACAACACAATACCGAACGTCGATACCACGAAGAATAAATTCTATTTCGACGAGGACGACAAAATAATTACAATTCCCATAGGTTCCTATGAATTATCGGCTGTTGCTAGATATTTAAGAGCCGCCATTCGTCGTACACAACGACGAGCAACCGACGAAACGACAAAAAAACACAATTGACAAGGATACCAACAAGAAAAACAGCGATAACGATAAGAATGA
>NW_012093108.1:0-427 GCF_000956235.1 Wasmannia auropunctata | reverse complement strand
ATATCGAGCTTCATGTTCTCATACGCGTCCTTGCACTTGATAAAATATATCAAACTGTCGGTGTCGGTATACATGATTTTACATCTTTCACCGTATAAAGATTTCATGTAATCATAATGAAATTCATAGAGTCGCGTCTTCGATATGTCTAGAATGCACATACCCACGTAGATCGGTTTGTTCAATTTCACTTCGAGTCTTCGTAATTCAACGGCGATCAAATCCTCAGAAAAAATGCTTCTGCTATGAAAATTCGGTTTCGCTATCATTGCCTCCGCGCCGTACCGCCCTTCCCATCGCGTTGCAAGTCGAACGTCCACGTGATTACGCACGTTCTCGATGGTTTTACCGAATACGGCATTATTCATTAATTTATACAGATTTTTCTCAAAATTGTTTCTCGCGTAGGTTCTTAGCGTCGTGTTGA
>NW_012093107.1:0-377 GCF_000956235.1 Wasmannia auropunctata | reverse complement strand
GTACAAGCTGCCTTCACTGATTTCTATCGGTGGCCATCCTCATTGCTGTATAGAACTTAGAATTTCTATCCTCTTTTATTTGGTCGGCCCATCTGCTGGGGGATCGACCTCGTGGCCTCTTGCCCTCTACACTGCCAGTGAGGACTAGTTTCTCGAGGTTTTCGTCACCTCGTCTGACTACATGGCCGAAGTATGTCAGTATTCTCTTCCGACATATAGCGGACAAGCGTTCTTTTACTCCAACTTCTCTGAGGATGGATGTGTTTGTACGTTTGGCCGTCCACGGCACCTGCAGCATTCGTCTCCAACACCACATCTCGAATGCATCAATCCTCTGCCGTTCTCTTGCTCGGATAGTCCATGTCTCTACTCCATAA
>NW_012093106.1:0-355 GCF_000956235.1 Wasmannia auropunctata | reverse complement strand
TTTACTAATACTGTCAACATTTTATTATCCTTCTCCATAATTCGTAGAATATTTTGGCACATTTGTTTTACGTTTTCCGCTAATATATTTTCGCATCGGTCTTCGGTTCTCTTTAAGTGGTCCTGTACCTGTCGGATTCTTACACCAATTGCGGCGATATCTAATTTTATTGCCAGTCTCCACACCGATTCCGCTTGATTCAGCAGTCCTATCTCCTCGTAGTAGATCCCCGGTGTGTGAATGAACTCTTCCCAGCGGTATGGGGGGTATGTTGGTACCGGTGTCGTTTTCACCTGGTATCACGTTGCGAGTAACCTGCGAAGTAAAGATTACTATTCTTTGAATCCTTGCCTTA
>NW_012093105.1:0-842 GCF_000956235.1 Wasmannia auropunctata | reverse complement strand
TGGACTCGCAAATGGCCAATCATAAGATTGATTTATTGCTATTATAAATGGCTGCCGAATAAATCAATCTTATGATTGGCCATTCGACGCCATTTTAAATATTTTCTAGTACTTTTGCGATACTGCCATAAGCCGGTCGCGCTTCTCTGATAATCTAGGACTCTAAGTGCCTTAAGTGGGTTTGTTTTGAGTCCCCCTGCCGGGTGTTTAGGTGAAACGTTCACATTGTCACTTTGTCCGCCCGGGAGGGTGGAAAACCGAAAAATCACATGGCTCCTTGAGCCGGGTGGAACGGGTGATCACACAATAACAAGACTTTTTGTGTAAAGGTTCTAAAATGTAAGTACCGACAATATTTAAAATTTATGTTAATGGCAGTAAAACTAAGATCAATTTAATTTATGTAATTTACAATTTCAAAAACAGTAGGTGAGAAAACAAATTTTTCAATAAATTTTGCAGTTCTTGCTTTGTATCAAGATTACGTCATTTTATGGCAATTTCTTTAAAATAATCTTTACAATAGCTTTACAGATAATTACTTCTTATTTAAAATAATAAACTAAAAAAAGGCTCAATAAAATAACAAAATAAAATAAATGTGGGCTATGAGCTGAGTGTTTAATGCTTCTGTTATGTACAAACATCTGGTACACATAAATCATTCTACCGTACACGAAACCGGATGACGTGTCTCTGTTACCGTCGCCAATAGGCGACACAAATATGCGTATTAGACGCATATTTGTGTCGCAGATGCGCATTTAGAGTCTCACTGTCGCCAGTAGGCAAATATGGTTTCAAAGGAATAGATATCGATCTGTTTGTTTAGGTCATCCGGT
>NW_012093104.1:0-423 GCF_000956235.1 Wasmannia auropunctata | reverse complement strand
TTTTCTTTCCGCTTGAATAATTTTTAGGAGCCAAGTGCCAGACTATAGAATTAAAACTTTCGTTGCTGTTCTGCGTATAGCCTCCCAAGCAACGATTCAGCAACTCGTCACGGCTCAAATCCTCGTAGATTGGTCTGATGGCTTCAAAAACTTCGTTCGATAGTGCCGGCTTATGATGAAGCGCTGACACCGACCAAATCTTTCTCCGCTTCATATCTGTTCGACGGTCATCGTTTCGTCACGTTGCTTCGTCGCCGCGTCTGATACGATATTTTTGAGCCTTTATGGCTTGCATACACTTTCTTTTCACTCATTGTAACTCACATAAATGTCAAGGCTACAAATAACGTGTGAAAAATTAGCACTGCAAAAGAAAATCGCGATTTCGAATTACTTCCACGCAAAATTTACGTCTTCTCTCAA
>NW_012093103.1:0-324 GCF_000956235.1 Wasmannia auropunctata | reverse complement strand
CGATTTTGACGATACGATCATCGAAGATCGGCTCGTCTCCGACGTTCAGGATGCCGGTCATTATCAATGGCGTCACACCGCGAATCCCAGAGTTTGCAAAAATTTTGCGTTTGGCGCGGTGAGCCTCTTGTTATGACCAGACGAGCGAGCGATGTCTCGCGGTGCTGACGTAACCGGCCTTGCGTTATCTCTCTGCTCGTTTAGCACGAGCATCTCACGTTTCGCTCGCTCGCGATTAGCGCCGTCGCACGTGCAATCGGACGGTGATCTCCTCTCCACGAAAATTGAGAAATTGTCCGTTCTGATCGACCACGCGTATCGTCA
>NW_012093102.1:0-354 GCF_000956235.1 Wasmannia auropunctata | reverse complement strand
TATCCCCTGTGTGCCTTGTCGACTCAGTTATGCTATACGAAGTTATTACGTGCCGGGGTTCCAGGGACTCCGCTACCGGGGGCGTCCATGGTCTCAACTTATTGAGAACCATTTTGTACGGACGCCCCCACGGGTCCCTGTCCAGGTCGGCCAGCAACTCGGCCCAGGCCTCGGCCTTCCTCTTCCTGGTCGCCAGGCGTAGGGAGCTCCGCGCGGCACGGAGCTCACCATACAGCCCGGCGATCGTCCGGTCGTCCGCGCGACGCCGGGCACGTGTATACTCTCTTCTGGCGCGGACGGACAAGCGCCGGAGTTCGGCGATCTCGTCCGTCCACCAGTACACGGCCCGGCGCG
>NW_012093101.1:0-952 GCF_000956235.1 Wasmannia auropunctata | reverse complement strand
TTATACATATGTACATTTTTTCAATTTCAAATGCTGAATATAGACTTAGAGAATGTGGATTTGGATGGAAATATAGACTTGTTCAAGTCTCTTCCCTACTGCCCTGCAAGTTCAAGACGGCTACAAAATTTTACGGAGGTCATTTCCACCGCTGCTCCTCCGCATCATGCCAGCGCCGTCGCCGCCGCCGCTCCTTCGCTTACCGCTACTGCCGCTGCTCCTCCGCATGCCGCCGCCGCCGCCGCTCCTTCGCGTACCGCTACCGCCGCTACTCCTCCGCATGCTGCCGCCGCCACGCGCACCGCCTCCAATACCATCGCCGCCGCCGCTGCTTTTCCGCATGATTCTACCGCTGCTGCTCCGCATGCCGCCAACATCGATGCTTCTCAACGTAAGTTACATAATATATAATACTTTTATGTACAAAGTTTTTGTAGCTTTTTTTAAATTCTTATTGCATATACTTTTAAGTACTTAATATAATATTTGTTTCGTAGGATGAAGACCGAGAGGCAGGAGAAGCGGACAACGCCAAAGAGCAAGAAGATTTTTTAATTTTTTGTTCAACATGTGCGACAACTATAACAAACACTATTTCGGAGAAAGAGGAAGAGAAAGAGGAAGAAATTAATAATTTATTTTTATTTCTTAAAAAAATAGTTTTACTATGTTCTGTTATTTATTTTAAAATGTTAAAATGTTGTTAAAAAATGTTGTTAAATGTTTACAAATAAATTAATAAATTAATAATATATACACTGTTAAATCTATAGTGTCAACCTAAATCTATAGTGTTTAATTTTATTAACTCGCTACTGCTCCTACTTAATAGTTATAATTTTAACCCAAATTTGGGTTAAATTTGAACTGTTTTAAATTATTTAACTTCATTGTTTTAGTTAAAAATAACTATTTATTAAGTAGGAGCAGTGGTGAATTAATAAGGTTAAAT
>NW_012093100.1:0-562 GCF_000956235.1 Wasmannia auropunctata | reverse complement strand
GTAACAAAAGAAAAGAAATCGTTTTCGAACAATAATCAATTCGGACTGTGATCGATAACGTGACCACCGTCAGCATCGGCGCGATAGTACAAAAAGAAACGTGGCTCAGCACGACGCGAGTACCGAGGTCTAACGACGACCGACAATTTCAATCGCGAATCCACGCGTCAGACACAAAGGCGAAAACGAAAGACAAATACAAAATCATTTATGCCGAACGCAACGAAATAGCGCGCGACGACACTAAATAATACGACGAGGAGTACTCGCGCTTCGAGTACTCGCGCACTTACAATAACGCTCGCACACTGGTGTGCGAGGGCTTTGCGGCTCACTCCCGGCGACGATCCCCGGGTGGCTCGACTCACGATTCGCGGCACTCCCGACAGCTCACGGCACAATTCGCTGAGAATCCTCGCGCTTGAGGACGGACGCCGATACGCCAAATCAAAGAAAAGTCACCAAATACGCGTCGCCAAAGGGGCGCACGCGACGAAAACCTATCACGAAAATGGCGTTACCGTCCGCAGAGCGCGAGTAAGATTCTCGATTTGCCCGTGGA
>NW_012093099.1:0-418 GCF_000956235.1 Wasmannia auropunctata | reverse complement strand
AAATAATTCTTAAACTCTCTACAATTCACTAAACGACTTCACCCTCGTTCACTTCCTCCTTCCCTACAGAAAATCGCACAGGTCCGATCCTGCGTCAAAAGGATTAAGTTCTTTGACCGAAACAGGACCAACGATCGCGCTGGCTTGAGATCGAGTAAAATCGTCCCTTCAGGACGTTGACTCGTTTGCCAAGCCCGTTAAAGCGCCTTCGACTCGCACATATGCCACCGCGCCTATTTGCGAGACAGGCTATCTGTTTACGTCCTTCCATGTTCCCCTCCTTTCCGGATCCAGCCTCGTTTCTAAACGGGACTCTCTCAATGATTTTTCCTTTCTCTAACATATAAATCATTTTCCGGGGATTGGACGTAACAGAACCTCAAAATTTGGGGGCTCGTCCGGGATGAAAAGTGCGATT
>NW_012093098.1:0-1083 GCF_000956235.1 Wasmannia auropunctata | reverse complement strand
TTGAAGAATTATATTATCCGAAAATGTTTGCACGAAATTTTTCCAAATCCGGAAATCATAACCAAAGAAGACGACGAGTATCATTCAACCTTTGGACCATATACATCCAAAGGCTGAATGATACTCGTTGTCTTCTTTGGAATGGTTGCAAATTGTACTTCTTTATCTTGTGGATTCAACTGCTCTAGTTGGCTCGGGCAGTGTCCCGTCCACGAGTCGAGTAAAAGTATGCTTTTACGGCCAGTATTCGGTAGATAAACTTCGCTGAACCAAGTCTTGAAATGTTCAGACGTTAGTTTTCCTGATATTGAAGCTTCGATGTAAATGTTAACTGGACGAAATAGGGTTTCTAGCACCCGTGGTCCAAATGTTCCCGTAGATTCTTTCAAAACCATATACAGTGAGGTGAAAGAAGACGTGCGTCTGTTAAAATAATTAGCATTATAGTGTAACTATATGTGTTGTAGAAAATATCGATTGAACCAGCTTCAACTTTTTTCAGTTCTATATTTGCCAATGTTCGTCCAGAATGTAGTTCAAAATTGAAGCCACTCTCGTCTGCATTATAAATTTCTTCAACTCCATTAGCTAGGATGTTAGACTTTACATTTGAAACAAACGATTTTGTGACATCTTGTAGGTTGTCAATATCTTGTAGTGCTAATTGTGTCCTGAATGTTGTTATCTTGTGGAAAACAATTCTGTGTATTTTCTTAAATTTCCAAATCCACCATTTACTTGTTTTGAATTTGGGTAGGTTCACTTGATCTTTTGTCTCCAAGGCCCAAAATCTTAAATTCATATCATGAATTATAGATCTTCTTTTAACAGCTTCTTTAAACTTTTGCAAAACATATTGCCCCAACCAGCATACAATGTTTTAAAAAATATTTTAAAAATATTTAAAATACATTAAAAAAACATTTTTAAAAACATTTAAATAATGGGTTAAGTGCTTTTTTTCATTAAAAAACACTTCGGGTGGCGATCGTGGCGCGAGGAGCAGCGCGGCAGCTTTATAAGCTAGAGATCCGAGTTCAAATCCACCCAGAATAATATAACTCTGAAATTGATTTTAATCAA
>NW_012093097.1:0-344 GCF_000956235.1 Wasmannia auropunctata | reverse complement strand
ACAGTGTATATATTATTAATTTATTAATTTATTTGTAAACATTTAACAACATTTTTTAACAACATTTTAACATTTTAAAATAAATAACAGAACATGGTAAAACTATTTTTTTAAGAAATAAAAATAAATTATTAATTTCTTCCTGTTCCTCTTCCTTTTCCTCTTTCTCCGAAATAGTGTTTGTTATAGTTGTCGCACATGTTGAACAAAAATTAAAAATCTTCTTGCCCTTTGGCGTTGTCCGCTTCTCCTGCCTCTCGGTCTCCATTCTACGAAACAAATATTATATTATAACATTAAGTACTTAAAAGTATATGCAATAAGAATTTAAAAATTATACATAA
>NW_012093096.1:0-367 GCF_000956235.1 Wasmannia auropunctata | reverse complement strand
CGAAAATATATCCCTAATACCAATGCACTATAGTAGCAGTCGTGTCAATACGCAATAGTTTGAAATATTATTTTTACATTAAATTTTCCATATGATTTATATACTAGGTTCGTAAACATGAGCTATAGCTAATTCGTGTGGCCGAACAAGTAAAGCGCATGACTAGAACATTGGATGTTCTACGTTCAAGTCCTCTTTTTCGTAATTTTTTTAAGTAATTTACAAAACATTTTTTTATAATTATTGAAATTATTCGTGAATTTTTCATGTAGGAGAAATACTTGTATATTTATAAATTTTGTTTGGATCAGTCTTACAAAATATAAAATCACATATAGATCGGAAGAGCACACGTCTGAACTCCAGT
>NW_012093095.1:0-430 GCF_000956235.1 Wasmannia auropunctata | reverse complement strand
GAGCGGTTTACTTCCTCTCGGCGACGACGGTCATGTCCGTGCCAACGTTCGTGGATCTGCAAGGGTTTCCTCGTTTGGAAAGAGATTCGTCGTGAAAGAAGTGGCAGTTGCTGAGAAGGGGTACGGTTCTCTCGCATTACATTTTCGAGAGCCCCCTACCATGGAAATTTTTGACAAGATCCGACAGGTCTTGCGCTTCCTGGTTGATTGTCTATCACCATGGATTGAAATGGGAAGACGGTGCGATCCCGAACAGCAGGGCGAAACGTTTGATCGCGACGGCTGTATTTGGTGCAGCGAGAGAGAATGAAGAGGAAGACAACGTGTACGTCAAGGGACCCGAGAAACGCGAGTGGTTGCGGGCCTTGCTCGATGAGCGCGCGAACATCGAGACCCTGGATGCCGATTACGAGAACGTGGATTCGCTGAG
>NW_012093094.1:0-1211 GCF_000956235.1 Wasmannia auropunctata | reverse complement strand
TTTATATATGTATTTATATATTTTTTTTAACTAAAACGTTCTCAAAAATCATTGTAATGGCACTAAAACACAATATTATGCTATATTCAATATATATACAAGTACAAAAAGATTCAGCAAGAATTAAAAATTTACTTATTTGCTATTTAATTTGACGTAGAATCGCTGTTGTCTACTAGAGGATATATGTATATGTATACGTATATATTTCGTGTGCGTGCGTGTGTGTGTGTGTGTGTATGTGTGTGGTGTGTGTATGTGTACATTATCTCTAGTAGAATATTTTATAAAAAAAGTTGCTCGTGTAAAGGAAAAGAGGTACTCGAAGGTAGAGTGTATATCGCAGTCTTCTTATAAGGTTTATAGCGAAAGAATGCGTGAACTGGCGCCTTGTAGCCAAGAGATTACTGTCAAGCATGGTTGTTGTTTTTATATCGACTGTCGTTCCAAATTCTATTGTATACTATACTTGCCCCTTGTTGTGTTTTATTATCTCTGAATATTTTATCTCGTGCTTCAATCGATCGTTAAATTGCCTATTTATGTATACATATTATTAATAGCGCTAGCTAAGTAATCGACGATGCGTAGCGCGTTAGACTGATACGATCCTTTCGGATATATACACGCACGAGGAATTTTCAAATAAATGTGCTGATTCCGTTACGTTTTCAATGATGGTACATTCATTTTCTCTCCTCCGCCTCTTTCTCTTCCCCTCCTCTCCCCTATTCCTGCATTTGTTCTCGACTCGGAGATACATCATTGATTGTTGTCTCGATCTCAATGTCATCGCGTTTGCTTTGGAATGTCAAGTCGAAATCTTTCGGAAACTTGGAAAGATATGTGATGAAATCATCGCGTTTGCAGTAATCGGTGAAGAAGGTGAGATATTGGACTTCCTCGTCCGCCGGCTTCGGCAAACGTGATGGTAGTCTCATCTTGGCCGTGATAGGTACTGAACGCCGAATTAGTGGCCGTTTCTTCTTTGTAGGTGGTTCCATGATGCGTTTCAGCGCGTCCAGTAGTCGATGCATTAACTCGAACTAGTAATAATACAAGTTACGGTTGAAACATTGTTTGCAGCAAATAATTATGAAACAATCGGTGTAACGTAGTCATTACTTAAGATATTAAATTTAAGGATAAAAGTTTAATTGTTTACGATATTAAATTTAAGATTAAAAATCTAAAGATTTCATTATTTAAGA
>NW_012093093.1:0-1115 GCF_000956235.1 Wasmannia auropunctata | reverse complement strand
TTCAGACGTGTGCTCTTCCGATCTATAAAACGTTTTGATATTTTAGCAGTCACTTGACTTTCGCATAAAATTATTTTGATTATTGAACAAAAATTATTTTCAGATCTGGATTCAGCAAAATTGTTCTTTCCGTGTATGCTTATTATTGTGCCTATTAGAAAGCAATATATTTTATTGTTTTACGTTTGCATCTTTTCTTTTTAAAGAACTATTTCCTCAATCCAATACGTTCCCACAAACGCCCTCTTTGCGCAGCGTACCCGTCGTACCGGTTCCGAATGTCATTACACCGCGAATAATCACCTTCTCCTTTCGGTTACGCACTAATAAACGTTGCCGCGAGGGCGTAGAGTTACTTGACGCGCGAATTTCACTGTCTTACTGCCTACACCTATACGGTGAATCCCGGACGTGAGATGTCGTAAACGCACGTACGCCAAAGAGGACTTGCGCTTGAATTAATTGGCGGTCTGATGCAGGCGCGTCGATGGCGCCCGCGCGTGATCGCGTCGGGCAGTTTACTCGCAGTTTGCGATAGGAGAAATCTGAGCTTCGCGGATTTTTGCCTTCCTTTTATGCCGCCGTCGATTTGCATACGCACGCACATCGCGCGCCCGCGCGGGCAGGCTATTAAGCGTGAGAATTAGAAAACCGCCGCCGCTGAATATAAAGGGGATTAATTAACTCCGATGTGTTTTTTCGTCAATCTTCTTCCCTGTTGCGCGCGCGGGGCCCGGCCGCGCATTAACTACCTATCACTGATACGATCTGCTCGTGTAAGAACCGCGCGCGGTAATTACGCGCTATTTTCGTTAGGCGCGCAGTATACGACTTAATCACTTTTCTCGTGCAAAGAGTCGCGGTCGCTCTCGCAAATTTGTTTAACGCAGGAAACCGCTTTCACACCTGCTCAATTAATATATCGGGGGACCCGATACTTATTTTAACTTTTGTTGAAAGATCGCTTAGCAAGCGATCAGTTTAATTTATAAATCTAAAGAGTTCAAATAAAATTTGCAATTTTTTTAAAAATAAATAATTTAAATTTGAAAGCGTCTTCTACAGCTAGGCTGCATCTTGGTGCCTATAATAAATTTCTTCGCAGTGTTTTAAGA
>NW_012093092.1:0-1018 GCF_000956235.1 Wasmannia auropunctata | reverse complement strand
CGTCGTCGTCGTCGTCGTCTCGCGGCGAGGTGTCAAGGACCCCGCCGCGTGCTTCTAAAATTATACGCGAGAGCGTTCCGCGAACGGTCACGTCACGTAATAAGCGAAGGAGAAGGGCGCGCAAGTTGAGGGGCGGTCAAGTTGAAGGTCGGCCGTTACCCGAGTCCACGAGGAGGTGGTGTGCCTCGTCGAGAGGTAGGCACACCGATTTCGCCTCCTTCTGTGGGGACCTCTTCTGCGGAGACGTGCCCTACCCTATGCTCACCCGGGGGCGACCCAGCAATGCGGAACCCGCCGGTCCCGTGCAAGGTCAAGACGAGGAATCCTTTCGTATTCGCGCGCTAACGACACGCTACTTGCGCTACCAGTTGCTATTCGAAGCTTCTCGCTTCGCTGCCTCGTCTCGCAGCACACAGTTGCTATATACGCACGCGGTTTTTCCTTTAGCCGCGCGCGCGCGTGGACTTCCCCGTTATGCACGGTTTGCTCCGCGTAAGCAAATCCGGCCGCGGAATGATATTCCGAACGACGGGATTTAAGCGACAAAGTCGCGCGCTCGATTATTTACCGAAAGATTATTTACTGACGTAAGAAGCGTGGGATACGATTCGAAGCAAAATTTCTGATGCCGCATTCCACTGCAGCTGATCGTTAACGAGCTTTCTTCTTTTTCTAAATTAATTTAGAAGCAATAACTTTGAGCGATTGTGAACGTCTCACAGACGAGAAATTGCGTTTTATTTCCAACAATTGTTTCCATTCGTCCCTTTCGTTTTGCCTTTGTCTCATCAGTTTTTCGCTATTCTCTCTCTCTCTCTCTCTCTCTCTCTCTCTCTCTCTCTCTTCTCTTCGGAGGCAACATCTTCGAGGGATAAGAGCTCCCTTTCTTCCTCGATTTTTGTGCGTGCGATAATTAGCAGGCGGATAATCCCGCTCTCGAGTAAAAGTTCAGCTCCCACGCTCCGGATGCGGTGTCTGCCAAGGGTCTCTCGCGAAGCGAGGCTTGTCTACGCAAGGG
>NW_012093091.1:0-804 GCF_000956235.1 Wasmannia auropunctata | reverse complement strand
TGCTTTATCGTACGAACGTTTCGCCCGGCATACACATCGTTACTTTAGCATAATCGTAACCGATTAGTATTCATACGTGGTATAAAGATAAACACGGGCCGATATGCTCAAGATGAAACAGGCACGTATTTTCGCAAGGATGGAGCTTAAGGATGCAATATCTCACGTTTATCCTGTCAACAGTTGAGCGATTTTTTTTTCACGACGCTTTCATTACGTACGTACTGACGTAATCGCTATGAAAAAAAAAATTTGATTTGACCTGGCAATAATAATCGCAGGGTTGGTCGAGAGCTGTTCCCCGGAAAGAAGAGTGCGCGCTCTCGCTCCACGAGGTGAGATAGGCCGAACAAGCGTGCCGGAGGGGAACGAGAATTTAAGGGCAGCCGTATATTATCGCGACGAAGGGGTTGTCTGAGGTTAACTGCCAGAGCTTCGTAAGAGGGAGGTTCGGGTGGTGTCGCGGAGGGTGCCGGGTGGGCGCGCCATGAATATGCCGCCATTAGTCACACGCCGAACCCGCGCCGCCGGTAGAAAGAGAAGTAGGTGACACGAATTTCCCGGAATTGCGCGCGCCCTATTGGTATCCCGGGGGGTAGTAACGCGAACAATTCCCCGTGAATGCGCATTTATTCCGGCACACACCAGCGTGGAATCAGCAACGACGACGGCGGCGGCGACGACGGCAAACCTAAAAGCCCGGTAAAACTTCATCGACAAGAAATTCGTTGCGTCGCGCTTTCCCCTTTCCTCCTCCTTCTCTTCTTCTATTATAAATTCGACGGTTCCTCTTCTCCCCCCCCC
>NW_012093090.1:0-911 GCF_000956235.1 Wasmannia auropunctata | reverse complement strand
TACTTAAAAAGTAAAAAATTGTAGTTAAATGTTAAATTTTATTTATAACTGAAAATATAAAATGATTTAATAAAACAAAAAAATGAAATTAAATTAATTTTTATTGCTAAAGATATTGTGATTGATGTTATACTTATGTAAGTGATATTATGTAAATA
The DNA here is from genome assembly GCF_000956235.1 of Wasmannia auropunctata. Lineage (NCBI taxonomy): Eukaryota > Metazoa > Arthropoda > Insecta > Hymenoptera > Formicidae > Wasmannia > Wasmannia auropunctata. Next base: position 753 of record NW_012093090.1, on the reverse strand, counting down.
TTGTTTTGCAATTTCAATTTTACTAATTATTAGTTGTGAAATTTTATATGTACCTAGTATTTAGAAACATATTCATATAGAAATACAGCAAGAGCGAGACACGCGTTTAAAACCGCAATGAGATTACCGATTACGTCTGCTGGCGTTCCAGGGTTAAATTAAATTTTTCGCGTCCGGCACCTTTTCGCGCGCGGACGCGGAAAGTGCGGCGAAAATTTAACGAGGCGTTAAAAACTATTCGCGTGTCGCCAATCTTCCTGTTTTATTTTCGGCATCCCGAAGCGGGGGACGACGGCTGAAGTCAGCCGGCCGCTTAATTCACTGTCTCGCGCGTCGGACTTTAATTAAAGCCAAAAAAATTCTAGATGGACGAGAAAGAGGACCCCCACGATGTCGGGCGCAGAGGACAGAACGATTCTCTGCGAGTGACATTTGGAATTGGGCTGAAAGGGAGATGGGAATCCACCCTTGGACACTTTTCAATGCATATGTGTCGTATCAAGAAAAAAAAAAAGAAATATATATATGTATATATTTCGTGGAATCATAATGCAATCAGGGCAGATTTTCCACAGACGCGGACAGATAAAATCCTACAACGGCAGTATAAGATACAGATTCTTTACTCTTGATATTTTTTATAATAAAATATATAAATTCGATTTGTTAAGCACACACAATATCTGCAATATAAATATCTTGCGTAAATATGTGTTATTATTCAATTAATCCTTATTTGTAATCTGTAAAAAT
>NW_012093089.1:0-743 GCF_000956235.1 Wasmannia auropunctata | reverse complement strand
TTCCACGGGCACCACGTCTATGAAATAAATCGTGTAATAACTTTTTTTTTTCGATCGCTCCTTTCACGCGATATTCAACTCCCGAGACGAACGTGTAATATAAAATAGCCGTATATGCGTGCGCAAACGCCGAAATCAATTTGGACGCGAGGTATCGACATTAATGGCGCTGTCCAATTGCAACAGATGAAAATGGTTTCGTATTAAATGAAACGGAAATCAAACCTTTGTGCAGCCAGTGACCTGTATTAAGTTGCCGCGTGCAGCGTTCCGTCGCGCAGATAAATTCAACGAAAAAAAGTGCTGTGATATACATTAAAATTGAGTTTTTTTCTTTCGTTAACGGCAGAATAATTAGCTATTGGATATGGTCATTGATCAGAGTCGAATTGCGAAAGACTGTAATATCAGGGTAATTGGAATATAATTTAATCTCCATATTGCATGCGGTTGCTGTTGTAGCGTGTTTACGGGTTTACTTGCGATATATTTCTGAATATATATATATATGTATAACATATAATGTTAAAAATGCCGAATCCATAACGTATGGGAAAAATTGAATAACGTCGGACAAACTCATTGATTAATTAAATATAGTGGAAATTTGTTTGTGAAAATTCGTTGTAACAATTATGCGCGCATTTATGACAGATTGTACATGTACGAAAGCATTGTAGTGACCTTTTCAATTAATTACAGCACGGTTATTTTTTTTTATATCCGCGAACAAAACAAAAACA
>NW_012093088.1:0-731 GCF_000956235.1 Wasmannia auropunctata | reverse complement strand
TGCTCGCATTAAGTATGACGCATCGGGAAATCAATTTAACAAACATATCTCTCAACGACGAAACCTCGAGCGCCAATGCTTTTGGTCATAATTCTCTTATATATCCACTTGTCTCTTCATATGTATTATAAATTTGTCACAGTGTATCTATCACTCACATTAATTTTTTATAAAAATTATTGTGAAAAATATTCGTTTCTTTAAAATCGATGTTTTTGGATAGTTATTGATAATAAGCTAAAGAGATGATATTAATAGACAATGCTGCGATCAATTTTTAATTATAGAATAATGCAATCAAAAGCAATGTTTCTCTTTGTCGTCTTCTATTATTCGTATAATTTCAGATTTAGGTGAACAATTCGGTCATTCATTTGCACGATACTCACACGGCTATCTGTCATGTAAGTAAATGAAATCAAGGAATCTTTATTTTAGCGCAAAGAAAACCTTGCAGCACGCTCGTTTACGCGTGCGTAACGACATGGGTAACCCCTCTGGTAGTAACCGCAGTCTCTTCTATCTCTATATGAGCTTCTTTGAGCCACTCGCTTCTCGTTTCACGACGTAAAAGTGACAAAACGCCACGATTACCAGAAGGCTATCCCGCGGGAACACGCCGTGGATAGCTGACGACGCGACCGGGACCTCTTTGGAATTAACTACCGTAGTGAGGGCCGTTTTTCAACCTGACCGTAGAGGCCGTTATATCCCCGTACTCTTTAATATCC
>NW_012093087.1:0-688 GCF_000956235.1 Wasmannia auropunctata | reverse complement strand
GCTCTTCCGATCTAAATGCAAATATTTCGAATTATAAAATACATACTTTGCCAAATAAAACAATAAAGAATATTGAGAATTTCGCGGAATTAACCCGTTTCTATATTTATATTAAACACAGATCTTTAAGTCACTTTGTGTATGACAGCTTGTGCAACAAATAATGCGCATTGATAGCGCACACTAGTCCGATAGAATTAATTTTCTCCGCGTTACTCTATCGTGCGCAATAATTATTTCTCCACAGCTTCCTTCGGCCTCTTTTCCCGAGTACCCTCTAGCGCTAGATCCTCTCCGCACATCTCGTCGGCACGGATTCAAAGAGACCGAGCCATTTGTATAGGGGTCGGAAGCCTCGCACAACTGAGACATCGAAATAATCTCGACGTAATCTACTCCTTGAATCGCGATACCGATCCTTAAACCGAGGAGGCTCCGATGCTCTCGTCGAGAGGACATCGAGTGGCTGAGTAGTATGTTAATGAGGACAGGACTGCCGGCCGGGTCCTCGCGCTCTCGGAGGTCTCAGATGAACCTGCCGTCAGCGGGATAAAAATAGTTTTTTCGCCTGGTGTCCGCGCAACCGAATCTGAATCTCGCGCCGCGAGAAAGAGAGAGCAATCCGCGTTTATTAGCCATTCGTGGTTCTGCGCGCCTCCTCTCCAAAAAGAGAGAGAGAGAAAGAGAG
>NW_012093086.1:0-604 GCF_000956235.1 Wasmannia auropunctata | reverse complement strand
TAGTTTGTTATTTTTACACGGATAATTAAATCACGTACATATAATGAGGCACTTATTACACACTTGGATTTGCAATGTGGTAATATGAAATACATCTTTATTATTTATTTACTCATTTGTATATTGGTTTAATTTCTTTGAAATACTATTTGAATGGGTCCGATAAAAACCTGTTGAAGAGACGCCGCATCTTGGCCGATACACCGATGGAATCGCCTGTCCAATTGCCAATATTGATTATGACGCTTGCCAAAGTTGCGAGAACTCCTTTGACAGAAAAGCTGCCCTGAATTATTATGAAAGTTTCATTAATTCCGACCAATGGGACGCCAGGGCAAAAATAATATTCGCGCAGCGAGAAGTAATAACTCGCTCGATCGCTTCTCGTCTTTATCGTTGGCTGCAGAAATCTGCTTGCGTATTTTAGCTATCAACTATGTTAAATATTAAGCTATTTTAATTCTCGTACTCCGATCAGTTTTTTATCGATCCGCAGATGCAAATATTGGCAATAGATTCGATTGCGATAATGAAAAATTCGTCGATTTTAAAAGTATATACTCTGTCTCTTATACACATCTCTGAGCGGGCTGGCAAGGCGGAC
>NW_012093085.1:0-558 GCF_000956235.1 Wasmannia auropunctata | reverse complement strand
TAGCTATCTTATTTTACTCTTACATTTCATTATTGTAACAGGCTGTGCAAATTGAATGAAGCCTCGCCGGACGACCGCGATCCGAATTCGCCCCGGCGGAAGCTCACCAGAGGTAGCATGCGACACTCACGCACTATCGTCGATCCCTGTTATCCCGTCTTCCGATACGACGGTCTGCCGGTCTCCCAGTCATTGTACGAGCAATACATCGCCTCCCACTGCGAGGAGCTGCGTGATAACGGCGATAGTGTTCGCGAGCGTCGCGGCGGCGACGATGACAATCTGCAATCAAAGAGTCTGCCGAGCGACCTGACGAGCGCGAAATTACCGATAAACAGCAATCAAAATTCAATCCCGAGGGAAGGTACGTTATTTAAATCACAAACTAAAATCCTTAAAAAAATTAATATATAATATATAATAATATATAATAATTTATATATTATTATGTAATATTTTATCTGTAGTTATTGTTCGTGATGCGACTGAAGAAGACCAATCTAAGTTGAAACCTGTATCACGTGTAGCGCTATTTTTTTTTATGTATAACGTTTATCG
>NW_012093084.1:0-496 GCF_000956235.1 Wasmannia auropunctata | reverse complement strand
TTCAAGCAGAAGGCGGCATACGAAAGTCTATACCATAAATATCGGCGTAATCGGCAACCGCGACGGTGTAATATTACTTTCGACGATTACGTCGTACGTAATACGATCACTCGTAACGTCGGTTAGCGCCGACAGCCGGTACACGCGTAATCGCCTTTGCGAGACGGCGCGACATCTCAAATTTCAGAGACGTCCGCGCGCGCGTGCGAACGCGCGTGCGGAAGGTGACATTCGACGCGGCGCCGTCCATTATCCTCCTAGCCTATCTCTTTTCCGGGATCTATTCCTTTATTCCCCGTGCCTCTGGCCTTGTCATCGTGGGGTGTATACAAATGCGCGCGGCCGCTCCGCACGGCGGGACGTAACGACGCGGCGCCGGCTCCGTGAAGCACCCATCGGGACGTCGGGACTAACTTGTTCGCGTTCTAACACCGCTCCGGGGAGAAAGGGCGTCTCTCGGCGCGTACGGCGGCGGCGGCGGCGGCCACCGAGAATC
>NW_012093083.1:0-480 GCF_000956235.1 Wasmannia auropunctata | reverse complement strand
TTCTAGCAGAAGACGGCATACGACAATCCTCTTTCGGTATTTTGCTTGCTGAACGTACAGATATCGCGTACTGGTCAAAGCTAATTTAATGATACAAATTAAATATCACCTGTCGAAATATCGTCCAAATATACCATTTGTATTCGAAGTTACTTACTCAAATTCCACATAATATTTGAAAAATTCAAATAGTAATTCCCCAAGGGACTGATGGTTCTCAGGTAAACGATTGGATGATGAAATGTTCAAATCCTCATGAATATCGATATTATAAATATTCGCGTCCGACTTAAATTTGTTTGCAAACATTGAATGCAAGCATGGCAGAACAGGAGGATTGGTACCACCTATAAAAGCAACACTCGTATTCTAACATGTCGAAATGGATTGGAGTATAGAAGGGAGACATCAATCAAAAGTTGTAGCATACGTACATTGTAAAAAATGTATAACCATAAGGACCAGAGAGTAACTAGACAG
>NW_012093082.1:15255-16152 GCF_000956235.1 Wasmannia auropunctata | reverse complement strand
TTTACTAGCGGCTAATCGGCGATTCTCGGGTCTAAAACCTTTATCTCTTACACTCTCGACCTCAGATCCCTGAAAAATTCGCTCGAAATTATCCATGCGAGCCATGACCTCGGCTAACGCTTCCTCGAACTTTCTATTGCCCCTGGTCGTCGTGTCCGAAGTCGGAGCCTCGCGATTGAATCCCTCTAGCGATCTCGATCGTTCGCGCGCCCCTGCTTGTCCCGACGGGCCTGCCATTGCGTAACCGGTCACCCGTACGTTTCTTGATTGATTCGCGGCTTCTTCTATCCCTAACTCTACCAACGGTGCTTCACCGTTTTCGAAATTCTGCCCGGTCGTCTCTGAATCTACCTTTTCCCCTTTTCTTTTTCCTTTTCTGGTCGCCACAGGTAATCGAATCGTCGACATCCTTACTTTCGACGTTACGGACCTACGCTATTGTGCTGTTCCTTTTCCTTATTTCTAATTGCTACTGTTTGTGAACAAGTTTCTGTTCACCTTGTATATTACTTGAAACTCGCTTATTATTCGGCGATTCCTTAATCTTGTCCTAACACACGGCCCTGGAATCATCCGACCTCCTTGTTATTTCACGCGCTTACGACCTGTATTTTTGTCGACACAAACAACCCTGGAATCTTCCGATCTCCTTGTTGTTTCACGCGCTTACGACCTGTATTTTCGTCAACGCAAACAGCCCTGGACTTTTTGTTGTCGCACGCGCTCGACACGTGTCCGTCACCGTTCAGTCCCTTGTTATTTGGCGCGCTTGCGCCACGTATCGTTTTGCCTAATTAATTAGCCCTACTTCGTATCTTCGTGTTCTTTATCTGAACTTTTCTGACTCTTTTCCTTCGCACATACCTCAGTACCTTTTCCTGGTGCTTATCCGAAATC
>NW_012093082.1:11541-15235 GCF_000956235.1 Wasmannia auropunctata | reverse complement strand
TGATAATACGGTCCTGTTTTAATCATGGGGGGTTGCGTTGAATTCGGAAAGTAACGGCACGCAGTTTAGTCGAAGCTAGGATACATATGTAAAATCACATAATAAAATTGTAGCACCAAGATCCTGGTATAACCGTGTTTTGGCCTATCTTATTCATTGTGCGTGAAACAATTGGTATTGTTCTTTTTTTTGATACTCATCGAATGCCTAAATGGATAGAATGGTATTTGTGTCGACTTGTCATTAAATAGAAAGCACTTATTAAAATACTGCATTCGTTTTACTTCTAGAAAAACAATATTTTAAACAATTTTTTCCTATATTTATTTCCAATTTTTATATAAAGAATATACAGTATAAGTTTAAATTAAAATTTGTCAGTAAAATTTTAATAATTAATTAATTTTTAATTCGTATATAAGTAAAATTGTATATAATTGGCTCGTATTTTAAAATAAAACAGAAACTAAAGAAAATAAAGTTTAATAAAACGAACAAACAAAGATGTTGCAAAATAATTACACAATTTCATTTAATAATGTTAAAGTGAGACGTTTCGACTTTACAATGTCTTTTTCCGCAGGTAAAAATTCAGTATATAATAAATTACATTAAATCAGAAATAACAAAGTAATGCCAATGCGAGCCGACACGAGTGTTAGTGCATGCGTATAATAATTTTTATTGTTACAACATCCATCCACACATAAACTGCGCGTCGTCCTTTTGTCAGTCTAACACAATTTTTACATAAAACTGAAATCCACTGTAACAAATTAAATTGACATGCAATTTAATATTTTAGATGTTAATAAGCATTTATAAGAATGTCCCCTTTCTGCCTGAAGAATGCATCGACACATTATTCTTACATATTGGTTATTGCGAAAAACATCATCACATGTCTCGGTAGTCGAATAGTAGGACACTCATCCGGCAAAGTAGGGAGATCCAGGTTCGAATCTTGCTGAGGTGATATTTTTCGCAATAAATTCTTTACAGATTTCGAGGAGAGGAATTCTTATAGATGCTTATTAGCGTTAAAAGTATTAAATTGCTTATCAATTTAATTCGTGGACAGTGAATAAAAAATGCGGCGCGCAGTTCGTGTACGGCTGGATATTGTAACAATAAAAATTATTAGAGTGACATTGGTATAATAGGGTGAATTTGGTATATACGCCACGCGAGAATTTACATCGCAGAAGAATAGAAAAATAGAAGAAATAAAAGTAATTTTCTTACAACCATTCTGTTACATGTTTTTATATTATATTAGTATTGTGTTGTGATTTAAGTTGTTTACTATTATAAAATAAATATTTATAAAATTATTGTAAATTAAATCGATTTATCATTGTAATAAGTAGCGCAATCATAAGTTGTAATATATACATAAAATAATTAATGTAGGAAATGTAAAAGGCTTCGTGATTATTTCATGATACATAAGTGTAGAGGAATAGTGAAGGATAGAGTTTAGCAAAATACAAGTGCTTAGCTATTATATTCTTTGTTTAGTTTATTGTCTCGTATATCCCATCTGTTTATGATATACGGCATTTTTAGCGCGTGGGATTTATGCCGTAGTACAGACGTTCTATTATTTATTTATAAATATAAAAATAAGTAATAATACATGATAATACTTTACCTTTTATAATACATTAATCATAATATTTATGTGTATATATATATATATATATATATATATATATTTATGTATGTATACTTATTCATAATCTGTGATAATACGTTCTTTATTTATTTATTAATATGTAAATGCAAATTACATTGTCAATTCACGTGTTATTTACTACTATTATTTAGATTATTTGTATATTCTTTGAGTCATTTATCCCATCCGTAAGTAATTGTATAATTAACCCACCTCTATTTTTATATGGCAAAAATGCAAGGGTCTAAAGAAATTTTGTTTAAATAAATTAAAAAATAAACATTTTGGGTTTCTAATATTTTTTTATAGTAGTAGACAGTCTAAAGTTTTTACTGGTATAATTCATTTATCTTAAACAAAATTTATAATACTTGGTAAATTAAGTTTTTAATAGGTGCGACGTATATACCGGAGTTACCCTAATATACACTAACATTCGTATTGGCTTCCATTGGCATTACTTTATTATCTCTGATTTATTCTTGGAAGCCTAATTGATTTTACTTTCGATTTAAATTACACTAATCTTCTAGTCGGAGAACACTTAACGTTTCCTGGTGCGATTTTATAATGTTTCAATATTTAAAATTAAGATTGCTGAAATGTTATTTACTTTTCCTTTCGACGAATTTTGGTAGTTTGATTCAATTATCGATGGATCGACAACCAATCTCTCTTGAGGTGCAGATAATTCCATTACAACGAAGTCCTCTTCAATCAATATATGTACACATCTTTTTGACAACTAGTGAGATCTTCCCTGATCAACGTTCTTTTATCAATATCAGTGGGTATCTTTTAGAACATATATGGAAGTAGAATTGTCTAAACCATGCACCGAGCTGAAGCCAACATCTGTGCGAGAGAGAAAGGTATAAATTCCCAATCGTCTGTAATGCGCATGTACCATTCAACCCCCACTCAGTCCGTTTTGCCTAATTTCTTATTTTTCGAAAATCTTTAAAAAAAAATGAAAAACGCCTAAGTGGGGGCTGAATGGCACATGCGCATTACAGACAATTGGGAATCTATACCTTTCTCTCTCGCACAGATGCTGGCTTCACGTTCAGCACTCTATTCTCCTTCCAGTAATATATGTTCTAAGGGATATCTAGAGGTTGGTTGTCGATCCATCGATAATTGAATCAAACTAAAGTTATTCAAAAGAAAAGGTGAATAACAATGGCTTCAAAACAGCAATCTTAATTTTAAATATTAAATACTATGAAATAGCACCAGACAAGAAACGTTACGTGTTCTCCGATAGGAAGATTAATATAATTTTATTATACGTATATTGAATTTTTATTTGCAGCTGAAAAAGCTTTAGTAAACTCGAAATGTCGCTTTAACATTATTAAATAAAATTATATAATTATAATATATTGCAACATCTTTGTTTGCTCGTAGTTTATTGACCTTTATTATCTCTAATTTCTATACTTTATTCATATATTTACATACTTTACATTATGCTTTTTATTGTACGGTATAGTTAGTACTTTTTTTGACATCCACATGGATGCATGCCGTAAGGAAAATTTCACGCAAAAGGAGATACGTGAAAACGTAATGACGATGTTAGTAACGGTACGCATTTAATGCTATAAGTAATCATAATATAATTTTAAATAAATATAAAAAAATACACTTTTATCTGTATAGGCCACTGACACAATCGCTGTTGCGATGAATTTTGCCGTTTTCATTTTAGCAAATTTTCCAGAAATACAAGTATGTATATTTAATCCCAGACAATTAAATTTATTAGTTAAATAAACAAAGCGTTGTAAACTACATAATTTAAAAATGTAAAAATTGTGAAAGATATATTTTATTGTAATGGTGAAAAAGATATGTTTTTAACTTCCATTATATCACGTATCCAATATTGCGCCAATGAATTTGTCAATATGATATATTGTAATATATTGAGCATTGTTTGATTTGTTTTTACCGATACTTTATATAGTGAACGACAAAATTAACGCACAGGTAAATTTATATCAAAATTTC
>NW_012093082.1:0-2161 GCF_000956235.1 Wasmannia auropunctata | reverse complement strand
ACATTATTGTAAATATTAGCCAAAGATTAGGAACAAGTGAATGGAGGAGCGCGCGCCGGCCCTGAGCGCCGCATGGATAAGAGCGATTATTCGTTAACTTTAACCAGCTCTCCTGCCAAAATTACTTGTCAGATCAAAATTTGCTAAAGGAAAAAGTTGTTCCTTTTAGCACGAAGTATAACATCCTGTACTCCGAATGCGCCAATTCTGGGACACCCTGTATACAGGAAATTTTACGTAATTCCAATGCGTCGTCAAATGGGACGTAATATTTTATCTTAATGCAGGACAATGCTCGCCCACATACTGCAAGAATTGTACATAATTTCCTCAAAGAAAACAGCATCGAGATACTGCCACATCCATCTCTATGAGTCCAAATTTAAATCCCATCGAACACGTGTGAGATATATTGGAAAGAAGGCTTCGGAGTTTGGAAAGACCGCCAATCAATCTCCAGCTACTGGAAGCAATGTTACAACAGATATGGTGCGAAATTTTACAAAACACAATTAGAGCCTGCATCAATATGCGTGAACGTTTGCAAGAAGTCATCCAAAGACAAGGCAGGAATACGCAATTTTAAAATGCAAACGTTATACGGTCCACGTGTTTCGTCCAGCGCGCGCGCACACCACATACACACACACCACACACACACACACACACACGATGCATAAAATCCGATCAGCAACTTCCCCGTGGTGCGCATCGGGTAATGCTAATACTAGTAGTAATTTACTAAAAATGCAATGATAATTTTAATATGCGGTAACTCCGCGAAAAAAATCGTATGTTTGATATTTTTTTGAAATCTATATAAAAAAGTCCAAACATTACGATAGTTGTCATGGCATTTGCGAAAAAAATTCATTTTATTCCGTAGAGTGCGTCAAATTATTGTTTGTCAATTATTGTTTGCAATTTTTTGTAAACGTAACATGTCTTTACTTTTCAGAAGAAAAGGTAGATTAAAAATCTATCGAAAGCTTCTTTAAACACAAACTACCCTTGAGAATGAAAAAAAACTTTTTGATACAATTTTTCGCGGAGTTACGATTGTCTAAAGTTATGCAAAATTTTGATGTAAATTTACCTATGCGTTAATTTTGTTGTAGTCAGTGTATCAATACGAATTCGTTGTTAACATATCTTACATTTGGTTCATATAAATATTTTTCAGTATATCTAAAACTTATAGTATGTTGATTAACATCAAGTTATATGTATACATTGCATATTCCTTAAATACATGTCACAATGTGTGTAACGTTTTATTTAAGGTAAATATTTGATTAAAAATAATTTAAATGAATAGACTAACATGTTATTACCAGTACTTTAAAACTAATTAAGATCACATTGTAATCGCAATTGATAATCATTCTATAATATATTATTTATATAAATGAATACTTCATTTAACATTAAAAGGAAAAAGCACATAAAGAATTGTTGGAAATTTATGGCACGGAAACTGTAAAATCTGCACCAGTTAAATATGATGATTTGCAATATATGCATTATTTGGAGCGAGTTATCAAGGAAACGATGAGAATTTTCCCTCCTGGCCCATTCATCATACGACAAGGAACAGAAGATTTTAAAATAGGTTTGCTTACTTTATATAAATAAACAGATAAACACATTATTATTCCATACTAAAAATAATTTTCTTTATAAATAATAAGAAACATGAGATTTAGCGATATGCAGATATTAAACATCAATATTTATCAACTTTAACATAATTTTATACTAAAAGAAACTATGCATAAACATTTTTGTTATAAAAATGTTTGAATAATTCATAAGATTTAAAAGGATGATATTATTTTACTAATATAAAATACAGTAAAGATATAGTAAATATAAGATATAGTTAAGAATAAAAAAACTAATTTAATTTCCTGTGTGTAATATTGCTTTGTCAATTATATATATACATTATATATTATATACATTATATACATTATATATATTATATATATTATATATATTATATACATTATATATATATACATATAACATATACAGAGTGCCCCATTTTATATTTGACAGTCAAATATTTGGAAATCGCGAGGTTTGAGGGAAAAATGTTTCAGACAAAAGTTGTAGAGTTTCGAGGGGGACATAAGATGATAACATTGGTTTGACCTTG
>NW_012093081.1:0-501 GCF_000956235.1 Wasmannia auropunctata | reverse complement strand
TGGGAGGAATTTTACCATCAAGTACCACGATATGGCCGACGTGTTAGATTTCCTGGTGTTGCGTCAGACCTTCGATTCAGCGTTGGCGCGAAGTTGGTCTGAGGGAGATAAATTTCGTTGTATGATCGACGACGGTTGGTGGATGGGTCAGATCGTTGGAATGGAGCCGTTAGACGAAGAGTTTCCGGGATCGTTCTTTATGTGTTTCCGCGTCAGATGGGACAATGGGGAATACGAACGAATGAGCCCTTGGGATCTCGAGCCTGTTGACGAAGATAGTAAGCTCGTTTAATTCAATCGTCAAAGTTTAATTTCAAATTTTAAAGAGCGGAACTGTAGAGATAACTTTGACATAATATTTCAATGTGACTTTCTGTCGAAATTTGAACATAAACTTATTTCAAAGTTGTTAAACTTTTTAATTGTGCTACATACGCTAATTACTCGTTTAGGGGTGCCCTACGGAAATCGGTGGCGCCGTTCCTGTCTTACCGGAGGAGA
>NW_012093080.1:0-402 GCF_000956235.1 Wasmannia auropunctata | reverse complement strand
TGCTCTTCCGATCTCATCATATTTTATCAACAGTGTCACAGAATAAATGCGTATTCTTCATCTACAATTTGTGGGTGTAATACAGACTGCACATTTATTTCTGATGTTCTCCCCGCTATGATTTTATTGACAGCGTCAGAAAATGGATGTAGCTACCTAATATATTCAACTCAAAAATGGATATAGTGGTGGTATTGAAGTAGGGGCGGCGGAGGGAGTTCTAGAGATCCTCAAAATAGAGATCAGACAACGTCTCACATCCGGTTTCACAACACCATAGCGACGCTGTCTGATCTCTACCTTGAGGATCTCTATAAAGGGTTCTGCCGGTCTCACGAAAAAAAGCCGAAATGAACGCTCTCTCAGGTTTCTTTCTAGTAACGTTCACATTCTGTGAATTTA
>NW_012093079.1:0-532 GCF_000956235.1 Wasmannia auropunctata | reverse complement strand
TGGAAATATGATTTTTAAGAAAAAAAAATATAAAACTATAGATTCTAATCGATTCCAATAGTTATGTAATTATTAGTAATTAATTTTATTAATGCCTAATAAATTTATACAAGTTCAATATTAATTCAATATCCAGAGAAAACAAATCGAAACATAAATTATGTATAATTGACAATTATTCAATTTCGAAGTCATTCATTGTTCGGTAGATGAAGGGAAAATCAATTAGGGAGTCACAGAGTTATAAAGTGCATAAAATATTTACATCGCAAATAACGATTTATATAACAAGAATAGCAAATTTCTTACGTCGTTAACAATCTCAAAAAAATTAATAAATAAACTCACTAACGTTAATATTAATTAAAAATAAATTCACTAACGATAGCGAGGAATATTATATAACATTTTTTGCGCGCATTAGTGATATAAATAATTTGACATTCTTGCGATTGTTACCTAGTTATTTGCGACATAAATATTTATGCATCAAGAACCGATTAATCCTTCTGCATATATCGACATTTAATAC
>NW_012093078.1:0-395 GCF_000956235.1 Wasmannia auropunctata | reverse complement strand
TGCGGTAAGTGTACGGCTCGGCATCACACTACGCTGCACGACGCCTACGCGAGTGCCCTCTCGGCTCTTGCAGCTCCGGATGCGACAGCGGCGGTGCACGTCTCGGACTCGCCTCCCGTGGACTGCGCGCCCGTGTTGCTCGCGACCGCCCGCGTCCTTGTTACTGACCGTGCGGGAGAGCGACATACAGTCCGGGCACTCGTGGATTCGGGTTCGGAAACCTGCATGATCGCGGAATCGTTGGCTCAGCGACTACTGCCGCGTATTCCAACCTGGGTGGCCATTTTCGGGGTCGGTGGACAACAAACGGGAGTGTCCCGAGGTCGAATCTCGCTTATGCTCGCGTCAAGAACCTCGGCCTTATCGTTGGAGATAAGTGCCCTCGTCTTTCCGCA
>NW_012093077.1:0-654 GCF_000956235.1 Wasmannia auropunctata | reverse complement strand
ATAACGTTTCTACTATAAGCACAATTAATGTCGGAATAAAGTCAAGACGGTGAACGCGTTTAAATCCGCCGCATTCTTTCGGTTGCCCGAGAGATGAAAACTTTTATCGCGCTTGATATCGCGATAAGGCATCTCCAACGCCGCATGCCGACAATCTCAGCCATTGTTAAGAAAGGATTCTATGAACGGTGACGCGATACGAGACGCGCGCATTTACAAGGAAAAAAGAGAGAGTATTAGACTTTTTGTTAAGACATTTCTTCACGGACAATGCGGTTGCAAGCCTCCTCTCTCTGTCTCTCTCTCTCTCTCTCTCTCTCTCTCTCTCTCTCTCTCTCTCTCTCTCTCTCTCGATTAGTATGGTGCAACAAACGAGAACCGCCAAATCATTTATGCACGCGAGAGAGAACGCGACACAATACGAGCGATCGAGCGTGAAGGATGAGAGGTGGATCGGTATCTCCATCTTTATCTCTCCCCTCGCCGACCAAGAGATTTGCGTCCGTCGGTTTCTGTGTGGTAAACACGTTATGTTAGCAAAGGTAACGATAGCCCATCGCACCATTGATTTGTGGCTCTATTAGTTCTGGGCTCGTCGGGTTCACACCTGGCCGCTTTCCGCCTTACGCTTCAGCCCCCTCCCCTCCCCCCCCC
>NW_012093076.1:0-363 GCF_000956235.1 Wasmannia auropunctata | reverse complement strand
CTTGCCAGCCCGCTCAGAGATGTGTATAAGAGACAGCGCGAATATCGCGCCGAGAGACCGCGAGAAGGAAACGTTTTGCATAGATCGCAATTTTTATCCTTAACTCAGGGAAACGTACGAATTATGATTAAAAAATAACGGAAGAATTATATGTACAGTTAATATAGCTATGATCAGCCGTATTGTTGAGACAGCTTTATGGATAAAGTATATATATAAAAAAACGCTCGCAAAAGAAAACAAATGAAAAATATTTGACATTCAATTACCTTTGTTAAATTATTTTATTTTTTAAACGCTTGTCGATATTCCAATTTGAGCTTTGATAAATGAAATTTTATAATTCCTTAGAATTTGAGAAAT
>NW_012093075.1:0-354 GCF_000956235.1 Wasmannia auropunctata | reverse complement strand
TGCTCTTCCGATCTATTATTTTGATTATATAACAAAAATTATTTTCAGATCTAAATCCAGCAAAATCGTTCTTTCCATGCGTATAACTGCAAAGTGGAGTCGAGAATACTCGTAAATAAAATAAATCTATAAGTATAAAATATTATATTTTTATAGATAAAAAAAAAGAGGGAGAAAAATGGCGATTCGGCAGGACGAAGCGATCTGTTGCGCGTGGCAGACGAGTAATTTGATATCACGAACGATCAATCTGAGTCTCGCGCACATTGAAAATTTTCACAATGAACGATAGGCCATCGCATTCTACAATGCTTGAAGTAGAACTCACTTGACAGTGCTCGTTGATTGATGATG
>NW_012093074.1:0-430 GCF_000956235.1 Wasmannia auropunctata | reverse complement strand
CGGTGGTGGTGGCGGCGGTGCCGCTGTCATTGCCGGTGGTGGCGGCGGTGGTGGCGGCGGTGGTGGTATTATTGATGCCGTTGCCGCTGATGATGGTTTCAGCGGTGCCGGTGCTGCCACCGTTACTGGTGCAGCAGCCTGTACTTTTTACTGAAAAACAAGAAAACAATTAATAGTATAGCCTATCTCTCTTCTATCTTTTTCTCGAGCTTGCTCGCTCGCTCACTCGCTCACTCATTCTCTCTCTCTCTCTCTCTCTCTCGTTTACATAATATCTTACTGACTGAAACTAAATGCAAAAAGTTGTTTAATGCGCCGCGAGGATAGACTTCGTTGCACAAGGGCATTAAATCATCGCGAATGAAAGGATTGCTGTCAATGAAACGTGAAACTGATTAGATCTTCAAACACGTTTTAAAGCGCGACTATA
>NW_012093073.1:0-777 GCF_000956235.1 Wasmannia auropunctata | reverse complement strand
TTTTTTTATGGCAAAAAAAAAACTAATTTCTAAATAAACTCAACAATGTAGAAAATGTAATTCAAGAGCTTTGAAACAAACTATAGTTCATGATCATACGACTTTTTTTTATCAAGTTATGGCTGATCGAACATTAGACTTTCTGTAACATTGACACATCTTATTAAACAGACACACAAATAGGTATTAAAGTTGCTTGAGAAGTGCTTTAAAGTCAATAATTACGCTATTTTGAATTGGCAACAAAGAATAATAACATATGTACTTTAATTTAACTCTTTGTAAAATATACACACGCATGCCCCATATAAGTGTATATTTACCTAAATTACAGTTCGTTTAAAAGCTCTTGAATTATATTTTCAGATGCGTTGAGTTTATTTAAAAGCCAGTTTTCTTTTTGCTGCAAAAAAAAAAAGTTAAAAATAACCAAAAACACTATCGCTTTCATTAAAATTTACTCAAAATCTTAATGTGCTAGGCAAATTCTGTCAACGCCATCGTGTTCAGTGCGAAAAAATTTTCAGAAAACATATTATCCTTCAGAGAAAATTTTTTCGTAAGACTGTGTTATTGTTTAAGAGAATATATAAATAATAATTATTTAAATAATCCTTTAAAAAATCTCTTTGTAATATTCTTTATAAATACATGATATCAATCATTATTACCTATTACTCGTGAAAAGTCGCAAATGCCAGCATTATTGACCATAATATCCACACCACCTAACGTCTCGACTTGCGAGAATGCTGCATCGATCTCGTCCTCGCGATT
>NW_012093072.1:15880-16180 GCF_000956235.1 Wasmannia auropunctata | reverse complement strand
TCACCGAGTTATTCAACATTGAAACATAAATGACCATTTTTGCTTCAATGTTGAATAACTCGGTGAAAAAAAATCGCACAATGCTGGCCGGATGCTCAAATTAAAGCTAAAGGTTCACGATTTCAAACAATGTAAACCTCATTTGCGTGCGATTTTTATTTTACTTTTTGGAACTTTGCAAACTTGGTAAAAAATTTTTAGATTTGATGCATCTCCATTTGCATCCGTGCAGCTTTGTAAAGAATCAGTAAGTAATTTAATGAATTATGGATGACGAAAGTAGAGACTTTAAGCTTTAAA
>NW_012093072.1:0-5323 GCF_000956235.1 Wasmannia auropunctata | reverse complement strand
AAAGGTACCTGGAGATCACCAGATGGATGCTCAACAAATCAAATATCATGTGCTGGTGAAACGAAGAAGGAGATCAAGTATACAGGATGTCAGAGTTTGCAGGCATGCAAATTGCGACAATGATCACTACCTTGTAAAGATTAAGGTAAAACAGAAAATATCTAACTATTCTAAAGAAAAAGGGGAAAAAGGTCGATGGGATGCTGAGAAATTAAAAGAGGAAGAAGTGAGGACTGCTTATATATAGGATTAAGGTAGAAGAGCATCTGCAGAAATCCCATAACAGCAAAGATGAGTGGAAAGAATGGAGGGTGTTGAAGAGAGCGGTTGTTGAAGCTGCGAAAGTAACTATAGGGGAAAAACGGCGTTGTTGCAATGAAGATTGGTTTGATCAGGAATGCAGAAAAGCAATAAGGATTAAAAACGAAGCAAGAAGCTTGATGCTACAAAGAAATATCAGAAGGATATGTGAAATATATAAGAAAAGGAGAACAGCAAGAAAAATCATCTGTAGACTCAAAAGAAGGGAAGCGATAAATAAGAATCCGGAAAACATCAATGTAATGCATGGAATGCATAATATACGTGGGATGTATGAACTAATTAAATGGGAAAGGGGAGGATTCCAGCCTAGATTATCTAACATAAAGAACAAGATAAAATGCTAGCGGAAGAGGACGAAATCACAAATTGTTAGAGAGAGTACTTTGAAAATACTTTCAACATTAAGAGTATGGAGATGGAGGTAGATAGAACAAAATCTAGCACTAACAATGTACACAGCGAATGTGATAAGGAGAATGACTCACCTGGTTCATCTCTCTCACGGCTTTTTCATCTTTCTTACGGCTTTTTCGTCTTTTTTAATCTTAATAGCTTTCGTCTATCTTCCTGTTCTCTCATTCCTCTTATACTTATATTTCTTAATATAAATATCAATATAAATTCCTCTATACGGAAATATAAAGTCTCAGCAATAAATTGTTTTATCTCTAACGTGTTCTGACTTTAAAATCTAAAAACATTAACTATTAGATACATCGGTTAAGTTAAAACTATTATACCGCATTGAATGTGCTGTGCTAAAACAAATATATAATATTATGCGAAAACAGTAATAATCGATTTCATGATCATATTGAACTTTGCGACACTTCACTGGTATACTTGACAATCTTTTATCTAAGAACATAAA
Organism: Wasmannia auropunctata; assembly: GCF_000956235.1. Taxonomy (NCBI): domain Eukaryota; kingdom Metazoa; phylum Arthropoda; class Insecta; order Hymenoptera; family Formicidae; genus Wasmannia; species Wasmannia auropunctata. The sequence continues at coordinate 4,128 of NW_012093072.1, read as the reverse complement.
TTAAAGACAATAATCAACTTCAATTCTTGATGAATAATCAATCATTGTCTGATAGTCATTCAATCATGGACAATTGCTTACAGAAACGAAAAAATCTTGACATATTTATTCTTATCCAGTGCTTTCTTGTTCATTCAGGAAAATGTTTTGCTGTTCCAGCCAGAATTCTAAATATTATACTTAAATTACATCGTTGTTTTTTGTATCTACTGTTGTGCCGCTAGCACAACGGGGTCCGGCTCCGCAGGGGAATTCAATAAATTCAGACGCCTTCGATCACTTTCCGAAATACACTTTATTCACTCTTAAATACAGTCTAGATTTACTTAACAGTATTCCACTCCTTCTTACTCGATACTCGTCGCTGTGACACTTAATTACTTGTAGCGGACCTAATAACGCGACACGGACTTATCTCCCGGCAGATTAACCGCGCGCGCCTTGTCTCCGCGCGTACATACAGAGCAAGTTTTTCTCTATATTGTATATTATTACTTATATTACTTTACATATTACTCATTTTTATAGAAAGTTAGATTAAATTTATTTTATATATTGTATATTTTTAAACATTAATGTTTTGTTAAAAGTGCGTTCTAATATTTACTGTTAATATTAAAAATAGTATATAAATAATGTGAATTAATGTAATATATTTAAATTCGTAATCAAATTCGTAAATACGAAAAGACTTTTTGACAATCAATAAAGGAGTTCATGTATTTTAAACAATTTGGGGAGCACGCAGAGATTGTTGGATTCATCACTTTTTAAATTTAATTTTACTTGCTAAATCTCAAAATCATTAAAATAATTTTGGTTTTCAGATCATATAATTTTGGGATACATTTTAATAGTAGAAAGCAATAGTTGGTTTTATTATCCGAGCCATGTTTGCGAATTTCTCTTTGTTTTTATTAAAATATGTTTCGATGTTATTTAAGCTTTCATCCTTTCTCATCAGAACTTGAAAACCTGTAAATTACATTAAGTTATGTATACATTTTACTTTTGCATCGATATATCTCGAAAAGTAGAAAAGATGTGGAAAAATGTTTCAAATAAAAGTTACACGTCTGAAGAAGGTAAAAATATTGGAAAAAATAATTTTTGAAAAAATATTAACATTAATATTTAATATTAATTTTTCTACCGAGAGAGAGAGAGAGAGAGAGAGAGAGAGAGAGAGAGAGAGATTGAAATAATTATATATATGTAGTTCGCTCATAGTTATGTTGCTACTTAGACGATAAAGTAATTCTGAATTTGATTAACATATAATAACCAATGCTTCATGTATTGACAATCACTTACCAAGGTCTTTGTCAGCACCAAACAACACGAAGGCATCAGATGAGAGGACGATACCATGTTGGAGGAAAACAACTTTTTTTCTCTGTCGACCCTTAAATAAAGGACTTCCTGATATTCTGTGTATTACCAAGTTATAATCTGTTATGTTATCATCTGTTGTGACATAATGCTCCTCGGCGGGGTAATCATATATCTCTCTACTAAACCAATCTGCATAGAGATATAGAATATTATGGATTGAAGACTATTCAATAATCGTAATATGTAAAATAACATATTTTATTATGTAAAAATTTTGTTATAAAATTTTATTATGTAAAAAAGATAATTTAGAAAAGATTTCAAAAGCATCTATTTTTTAACGATCACGAAGTTTTAAATATCTTTTAATTCAATCAGAACAAAACGTTTGTTTCATAGATAAAATATACAATATCATATATTTTACTCATATATTTATTGTTTGGACAAAAATATTTCGATGACTGCATTGCTATTGATTATAAAATTATGCTATATTAAAAATTATACAATCATTTATACAGCAAAATGTTTTTTCTGTCAAGAAGATTGTTTTGTCTAAATAATCTCCTAATATTGAGCTATTAATATTTTTTCGAATGTCTTTAATAAGATAAAATATCAAAAGACAATCTCTTTGTACTTACAAAATCTGGTTACATTGTTCATTGTTTTAACATCTTCTGTCTTTCTTACTCTTACTATATCAGGATCCTTAGGAAACAAATAGTTGACTATTGCTTTTCGAAAAAATTCTAAGTCTCCCCAGAGACTGTTTCCAGTAACACTACAGAAAGCATATAAGTATGAAGAAAACAAGTTTTACATACATTGTTATTATGTTGTCGATAGTCTTGCAGTCGTAAACTTGTAAGTACCAATAGTATATTATTAGATAGTTTTAGGAAACTTGACTTTGTTTCCAAATTTCAACAAATCTATAAATTCAATTAATATTAGTTTATTCATAATTTAATGTTAGTTTTTTCTTAAAAGAAAAATGTAATTATTGGTAATTTTGTTAAATATGAAATAGTACTAATTTTATTTTTATGACATTGAATGTTTACTAATTAAATTATAATTTTATTATAATATATAAAATTATATTTAAAAAATTTGTTTAAAAGAAATTATATAATTTTGCTCTTTATTTAAATAATTAAAGCTTACTTGGTAAAAGTAAAAGTTTAATTTGTTATTATTCAAATACTTTAACAAAACTTTTAATCAATACGTTTTGACATTAAATTTATACTGTTTTCATTTTTCACAAATTATCTATACAATTATTATTCTCAAATGTCTTTATAATTTAATTTAACAATTATTATTCTTAAATGTTTTTATAAATATTTTAAATATATACTTTTTAAGTTTTATAGCTTAAATAAGTTTTAAATAAAATTTAATACAAACTATTTATTTTTAAATATAAAAATATAATTTTTATAATGAACTGGATTCCTAATTCGTATTTCTTAATCAATGTTGATTTTAATGTATAGAGCAATAATTTGGGTAAACATAAATTACTTGAATGAATAGGGAAGGTGGGCAAGAGTCATCCAGATAATGTGTATAAAAATTGTTAGACGTACACTGCAATGGATAGTAGTATAATATACATATGATTATAAGCAATTTATGAAGTATCTTATTAAGTTTAGCTAATTAAAACTGACAAATAAAAAACTTGAATTAGAAAGTAACCTTGTTCTAAATAAAGTGAAAAAATTCTTTAAGTTAAGCATGATTTAAGAAAAATATTGCTCATCAATCATAAACTAAAATCCATCTATTAACACTTGAATTAAACTAGATCATATTAATTTTGAGAATCAATTGTTCTTTAAAAATAATTTTTTATATATTGCTTTATTACATTTTACTTATTCTAACTGAAATTGTTTTTTTGTCATTTTCTTTCTTTATATACATATTAGGTACATAACATTTTACAATTTATGAAGAATATGTGATATCCTAAATCTGTTGTATAATATGCATTTCTTATAAAATATATGTAATAAATTTACGTATATACGCATAATGTCCCACGTGCCCGCAGATGCGAATGTGAGAGCGCGTATTATTATTTTTTCAATTTTATAACATCCACAAAATACATAATGACAGATTGTTTAAACGCACGAATATTGAAGTTTAATATAGAGAAAATAATTTGTCTATTTTTGTTCTACCGTTTAAAGATTATATTTTATAAATTTTTTTTATTTTCTAAGGACTTCTAGATTTCCTAAAAACTTTCCAAGTAGTACATTTTCTTAATTTAATTAAATTTCAAATTATTTATTTATTTAGACATTAGCAACATTTATATTACAAATGTTGTCAATAATTTAATCGATTTATATCAAAAAATAGTGTGGCGATTGCATAGCCACTACCCTAAACTTAGCCTGCGCTTTAAAATATTCATTAAATATAAAATCAGCAAAAGACAAGAATAAACGTTGACATAGTAGGATCAGCTGTTCGTCACACAAATAGGTCAATATAGCATTTAAAGACGGTGATATCAACACGTTGATAAAAAGAACAAAGCAAGGTTAGATGAGACGGGGCTGGCGACCGCTGTTACGAGCCAAAGCCAAGGTATCAAAGGTAAGGTATCAAAGTAAATCGACAACTGTTCACTTATAAAATACTTTATTCTGGACAATTATAAGGCGAGGTATTCGCTACGAGAAACGACACAGAACTAACTGTTCGCTCAAGAGAGATCTTCGTTTAGAGTCTTGCGGGTGGAGCGTTTATATAAAGTAAACA
>NW_012093071.1:0-449 GCF_000956235.1 Wasmannia auropunctata | reverse complement strand
GTAAAATTGTAAAAATACTAAAAATTCCGATCAAGAACTACAAATTGTAACAATTCTCCGAGAGAGGTCTCTAGCCTAGTCTGCCTCATTCGGCGATATTCTATCTGGTATCACATCATGCTGGTCAGCTAGTGATAACAATTGTATAGGTATGCATTCCATAGGCATTCCACGCCTGTGATACCGGGAATCCCGGCTAACTGATACTTCAAGCGAGATGAGGAATGCAGGTGTCAGGATGCATTTAAAAAAAAAGAAAAAAAAAGAAGAGATAAGAAATGGATCAATATCAGATCTTCGTGCAGAGATTCAAATAGGCTCAAAAACTAAAATTATAGAGCCTTGGTGGATATCTTTGGAAATGGAAAAAATTTTTTCACGATTGTTTCGCTCAAACATCGTGGTAAATATGAAATTACTGTATAAAATTGTCCAATAAAGTTATTTTT
>NW_012093070.1:0-308 GCF_000956235.1 Wasmannia auropunctata | reverse complement strand
TCAAGCAGAAGACGGCATACGAGAAAAAAAAACAAATATTACTAATTTTGCTCTCCTAATCAAATTCAATTAATTCGACGAATGTCATTTCCACTCGAAAATATACCTCGTTAATTTTTTGGGCCTTCTCAAACAGTGCCTGCGCGTCCCTGTCTTTCTCCGTTTCCGTCTGAAGAATCGACGTCGCTCCCTGATCGCTCGGGCCGGCCGGTAGAGCTGTCCTGTTACTTTTATAGGACACAGTCACGCCGTCGTCCTCGCTACTGTCATCTCCGTCACTGACCTTCTCCCGGTGCCTCTTCACGTTT
>NW_012093069.1:0-326 GCF_000956235.1 Wasmannia auropunctata | reverse complement strand
GAGACTCGCCAGGGAATCGATAAGAGAAAGATTATTAAGATACAATTCTTGATAAAGAATCCAAATAATTTAATCCCTTAGCTGTGGCATGCAAGGGGCTTGCCGATAAGTAAGACGGAAATGCACTGCAATGCAATTACGATATATCTATCCGATTTACTATCTCCGTATTAATCTACATGTATCTATATGTGGAGAAACGAGATCAAATATTAATGGTATCTATATGTGGAGAAACGAGATCAAATATTAATATAGACTCGATTATTTATTCAAAACTTTATATGTTTCTTCTGTAAATGTCTCGGCTCGCGACGGGGCGGAGG
>NW_012093068.1:0-313 GCF_000956235.1 Wasmannia auropunctata | reverse complement strand
TGTTGACAGCTTAAGATAAATTATACTTGATATATCTTTACTTTCAATTTATCGGTTGTCCAACATTACTTTATCATAAATAACAAAATTGCTACTGATTTTATTTGTCTCTCTCGTAATTAACGTAAAATAATTCGATGGTAGGATAATGAAGGTTATATAGTTTATTATTATACTCAGGACAATTTGATTCGTTCCAAGATTTCGCAAATATTCGTAATTTCGTTACGTAATAAAAATTTAACAGAAAAAAACTGAATAGAGATTTAAGGATAGTTCTATGATTTTTGACATCCATAATAAGTATGCTAAA
>NW_012093067.1:0-424 GCF_000956235.1 Wasmannia auropunctata | reverse complement strand
GGTGTAAGCCTTCAGTTGTTTGCATCCGGTAATTTTTCATCGCAGAATATACTTTGAACGTAAATCGACCGATAAATGCCCTTGATGTTACACGAACGTATTTTATCACGAAGTAGTAATACAAGGTGCATATAGACTTAGACGCGCCCGTAAATTCATAGGTAATTTTTCATAGGTCCATTAAATCGTGTATAACGACTATGTGCTACGTTAAATGAACATCGTGTTAAATGACATCCGTCACTCACATTCAAGAGGAAAATGTTTCTTCTCACTTTCTCAAATACATAAAGATAAATGGAAGTTTCATGTTGGCAAATATAATGTGATAATGTGATGTTTTCCTCAGCAATAGCCCTAACTATTTTCAGAAATTGGCAATACTTTTTACGATCTTTAATATATGTATGAATCTCTGATACAT
>NW_012093066.1:0-307 GCF_000956235.1 Wasmannia auropunctata | reverse complement strand
AACTTCCATTATTGTTAGATTACATAATCTATCTTTAAAATTCGTTTCAAATGAACTACATTTTGCGGTAAAATTCGAAATAAAACTCTATTTAGTTTCACATGATATATTTTGTAATATATGTATATGTGTTCTGATATATATTTTAAATGTATCATGATTCTTTGAATGTTTTTACAGGGTATAAAATTATAAATAACGCCTTGTCAGAAATTATAGATTATCGAAAGTGGACTTCAAACGTCGATAATAATTTCTCTATTACAAATGCTACGTCCTTCTTTTTTCAACGTTCAATTATTTACGT
>NW_012093065.1:0-496 GCF_000956235.1 Wasmannia auropunctata | reverse complement strand
TTATGTGTAAATATTTTCTTTATTACACTTTGTACAATAATATGGCAATATATTTACAAAATTTAAAACTTTACAGAGTTCAAAGAAACACTTAATAAAAGATAAACTCATATTTTTCGCTAACATTTTCAGTGCAATATGGCTTTCGTTTATTTCCTTGCAGATATTGTAAGCGACATGATCGCGTTTTCTGAAAGAACGTCAGATGTGACGGACAGTTTCCGTGATCCGTCATTTTTTATGCTCACGTTACTCGGTTTGACTTGCTCTTCAAGTGCGTGCTGATTTCATGTCTCTAACTTGTTTCCTACTAACAATAAGTTGTAGCCTTTAACCGTAATTTTATGGACACACTTATTATTTTTTGTTAATTTTAGTATTTAACGTATTGACGTGAAGATTTTTCATACTGAGTATTAATGCATCTCTCAGTAATGATTCCTTGTACTGTTGAAATATCTTTTTTGAATATTGTCATGTAATATAATATAAAGAG
>NW_012093064.1:0-428 GCF_000956235.1 Wasmannia auropunctata | reverse complement strand
TATTGTTCCTGCACTTGAAAGATAGATGGCCCATCTTGCCACAAGCATAACATTTAGATTCCTTGTGTGGACATTGTCTTGGATCGTGATCTGTAGAGCCACACTTATAACATTCTTTATTGTTTTTATAATTATTATTATTAAATTTTCCGCCTCTTTTATATTGTTTTTTATTTTAATATTGTGCTTGTTTTGATGAATTGTTTCTTGTTATCTTATATACTTCTCCTTTTTGTTGAGAACTGGATCCTCCGCGGACTACTAATAGACTTAACTCTGAAAGTTCTTGTGCTACGGCTAATGCAACCACGTCTTCTAATGTGATCTCATCTGGTTTGGCGAAAAGTCGCTTCTGGGCTACTTCACTACGTAGGCCAAATATAAATTGATCTCTCAATCGTATATTAAGATTCGTGTCGAATTTACAG
>NW_012093063.1:0-1777 GCF_000956235.1 Wasmannia auropunctata | reverse complement strand
TGAGTGAATTTAATGTTGTACTTGCAAAGAATTTGTGAAATCTTTACAAGCGAGATCTTCTCTCTAATTGATCCAGCGACCGATTTAATGCGGAACAAAACAATGAACGGAGCCCTAGAGTAAGCATCATACTTAACTCTCTTCTCCATGTTAACCTCAGGTGTTTCGACGCTAATACTTTTCTCGAGATCACTGTTTACTGCCACACAGGCGCTTTGACCTTTGGGGTTACCCCCAGCCCTCGTGTTTGAGATTGCACTTACTGTTGTGTTTTGACCGCCGACCCTTCTCTTTGTTCCTTTAGGACCACGAGTCACCTTGGAAGCAAGGTCATTTGTGGACTGATTGATTGTCCTCTTCAGTAGTAGGGTGGCCTCTCTTTTTCGACGAGTTCTCCAAATCAACTTCCATGTCATCTTCTTGATATGCCATATTAACGCTTTGATCTGGGCCATCCCTCAAGAAAGCCTGAAGATCATCTCCAATGTCTTCGAATCTCGGGGATGGAACGTACTCGCCCGAGGTCGAGCACGAGTTACGGAGGTTAGACTCCGACAATTTGGCTGTCTCACACGCTATGACGAGGAAACCAGAAACAAGGACCTTCCGCGGAGCGTAACAAGAGTGAGGGTAATACCTCTATCACCACCAAACACACGCAATCACGGTAAATGCGTACAAAGCAACAGATACGTAAGACGTAGTACCGTATGCAAAGGCCGCTCGAGCGGAAAGAAGCGCAAAATAGGGTGGGTGGCGCCATCTAGCGCCATCTAGCGTGTTAGGCAAAAACGTTCGGCGACGTAGTACTGGCGGCGGACGTTACACTTGCGACGATCAGCTGACTACACGCGCGCATAAACATGCGTTTACATTTTCTTTCTTTCTCTCTCTCTCTCTTTTTCACACACACACACGCACGCACGCACGCACGCATGCACGCACATACATGCACAAAACCTTACCTTTTAAAGATTTGTTGACTTCTGTAACTTCTCGAAAATGATAGATAAATTCTCATTTCGATGTGATTTCCACGTAATGTGTTTATTTTATTAAATTTTCAATAGTTTTAATGTAAACGTCACAAGTTATCCACTGACTGACACAGATTAAATAATTAATTAGTTAATTTTTTTTTTACAAACCGTGTCACTTTAACATTTTACACTTGATTCACATACAAGCTATTTATTTGAAGGAATCTCAAGAAATCTATTAATGTATCTACTAATTAATATCCATTACGTACTTTACAATCACTGTCGGTTAATTATCCGTCCACTGAAAAATCATTCGAAGAAAGAAACACACAACCCGTTCACTCGACGATAGCAAGTAATTGACTGATTTTAATATCAAATTTATTACTTAATTATTATTAATCTGTGTCGATTAATTATTTGTCGATTGAAAAACTCCTTCGAGAAAAGAAACACGCGCACTATTTACTGACACTGCACGAGGCGTTCACTCGACGACAGCAAGCAGTCGACTGATTTTATTTTATGGTTATGTTTGCAGCGCTGCAGTCGAAACGCGACATGTGATTAGTTGAAGTCAGTCGAATGCTTGCTATTGTCGAGTGAACGCCTCGTGCAGTGTCAGTAAATAGTGCGCGTGTTTCTTTTCTCGAGTAAGTTTTTCAATCGACGAATAATTAATCGACACGGATTAATAATAATTAAGTAATAAAGGGTATAGCGGGTTAAGGAGGTGATTTCGGGCCCCGCGCGTAATCAATCGTTATAGTGGGTAAAATGTCCACCCAGATAAA
>NW_012093062.1:0-356 GCF_000956235.1 Wasmannia auropunctata | reverse complement strand
TGGCATTTGAAAAAGAAACGATATTTATATCATAAATATCGATGATTTAATGTGTAATATGAATACTCAGCGTAAATTTGATTTTGATATAAGGTACTCGTAAGCCGAAAAACAATGAATCGACAACTGAATTTATATGGTCATCTATTTCAATATATTTGAAAGGCAATTAGGAATATTCGAGGTAGAAGCTACGTTGGAACTTTGTACATATAACGGTATCGAGGGCTCGGGAGAACAGTACACGAATTCAACATACAGTGCTTCTATTTAAATTAGTTTTTTTTTCCTTCTTTTATAGAAATGTGCGCAAATTCACTTGCACACCTTTCATTGAATAGGCACCGTTTCCTTTC
>NW_012093061.1:0-369 GCF_000956235.1 Wasmannia auropunctata | reverse complement strand
TTAATAGTCATCTTCACTGTTATGAAGTTGTACCAAATATGGAATGGTTTTACGAAAAATACGAAAATCTTATTTCATTTTATCCAAGTTGCTGTCTAATAGGTGCAGATGGAAATTCATATGTATCTTTTAGGCATATTATATAAATAAAATTAATTTACTGTAATAAGAAAATCAAATGTTTTGTATATTCTTATAGCGTATATTCTTAATGTAAGAATTAATCCCCTTATCTATATTCTTATAAATTAAGAATATATAGTACTTAAGTTATTAAGAATATATTTTCATAAATTAAGAATATATAGTACTAACCTATCTTTTAGAAGAATTCCCTCTGAAGTTAAGAAAATCCTTTTGGCGCCTATT
>NW_012093060.1:0-917 GCF_000956235.1 Wasmannia auropunctata | reverse complement strand
AAAAAATAGTCGCAAAAAATCATGCTATTTTGAGTTATAATTTTTAAAAGCATGCGAAAAATTGAATTTTTAATATTTTCAAAAAATCCTAGTTCTCACGATAGCCATTCACCTATAGATTAAAATGCAATTTGATTTTTTGATTTCAGATAAACTAGTCTGCCGGAATCGTGGGCACCTTTTTTTTACATGGGTGCCATTCCAGTGATGTAACTCGCCATCGACGCCATATTTTTAAATAAAAAAATTTACACATATAGTTTAAGATGTAATAAATATATAGTAAAAATTTGGAAGCTCTGTATTTTTTCATTTCGCCACAAAAACATACAAAAAAACCTTAAGAAAAACGGTCATCACACGGGATGACCCCCTTAACAAAAATTCGTTCATTACTGAATTAATTACTAACTACTGTAGCTTTCAATTTCTTGTTTATCAATTTCTTGTCTATCTGTTTAAAGTTAATATCGATTTTTCAAATATTTTTTTTCTTATAAAATTTTTTTTTATGTAAAAAATATTAATATTTTAATATATTTTAATAAAAATAAAAACAATGTTTTTGTCCCGATTAGTGTACTCCTCCACGGCGCAATGGCCATATTAATGGTCCCCCAATTTATGCTTGTCCACATTTATGTGCCTCCTATTACTGTGCCTGTATTTGTGTGCCCCTTATTAGTGTGCTCTTATTGGGTTATGGGTTAGCCGAGTTAGAAAGAGAGAATCGGCTGACAGTGGAAACAAGCGAGCACACTAATAGCGACAAACCTTAAAATCTTGCGGTATTACTGGACTCATATAATAAATAACATAAAATACTTCTAAAGTATTTAGGTACTTCACTATTTTATTAAATTAAATCAATTTATGATATAATTTACATTTTACATGATGTAAATTAGATCGGAAGA
>NW_012093059.1:0-483 GCF_000956235.1 Wasmannia auropunctata | reverse complement strand
GGCAACAGAGCCTCATTTAATGAAAATCCTGTTGTGTCCTTACATGACGCATCAAAAACTACCCTGAGCTTTGTTGTAGTACTACTTTCTTTGAACACCGCGTGATGCGGTAAATAATATGACACCTTGTTGTTCGTGATATTTTTCACTTCGTGCGTGTGATTTAAGTTAACGTATTCCTTCATGAAATTTTGATATTGTGAATATACATCGGGTTGCCTGGACAAGCGCCTTTCTAAACTAAGGAAACGACGTCTCGCGATTTCTTTTGTATCACTTAATTGTTGAAGCTTTTCATCGTCTGCAGGCAGTGTAATCACAAATCGACCTTCAGGATTACGACGAACGTTTTGCTGAAAATGTGCTTCGCACATTTGTTCGTTAGGAGTACAATGAGCCGTGTTATCAGAGAAAATATCATGTTTAACTTCCCAAAATCGGGAAATAGACCTGTCCAACTTATCTATCGCTGTAAGGTGACAC
>NW_012093058.1:0-604 GCF_000956235.1 Wasmannia auropunctata | reverse complement strand
ACGTGTGCTCTTCCGATCTCTTGTTAGTGAAGAGTATGGTCGGGTGTTATGAGCACTACAGGTAATATAAGCATTCTCTATATATATTTTTGCTACGGTTGGTACTATATAGTGCAATCTGCTGTGTAAAAAATGCACTGGCTTCAGAACATCCTAGTATGCTACGGGATTTGAACTTTTATTTATTTTGAAAATATGTCAAAATGAATAAAACTGTACGTTAATTTCTTGTTTCTTACGTTTTTCTCTTTATTTTATAAGGTTCGCAACCTACATTGAGTTAACACATTTTTGTTCTGTATCATTAATATTTAAAAAGTAAACAATATTTAGTCGCTCTAATCTCACAAATCCTTAAGACCATTATTAATTTGTTAGATATGAGGCTTTTTCAAACAGTATGTATGGTCGTCTGTTATGAGTATGCCCATATTATACTTTTACAGTAATCTACTATAAACACCTTCAACCTTTGCGAATTGGAAGATAAGTCTTTTTGTTATTTTGATTATTATTTTAATTAACAATGTAGAATTCTAACTGATAAAAACTTTTCAACATCTGGTTGATTTTATTCGTATATCGTGCAAGCAACAGATCCATG
>NW_012093057.1:13077-13729 GCF_000956235.1 Wasmannia auropunctata | reverse complement strand
CTCTCTCTCTCTCTCTCTCTAAATAACGATATCATCATCGTCGTCATCATCATTATCATCATCATTATCATTATCTCTCTCTACTCTATCTATCTTTATTCTTCTTTTTTTGTTTAATTCTCTTGATCTTTTTTTCTTTCTTTTTCTCTAACTCGACAGTATCGTATTTTGTTATTTTTTATGAACAATTTGTTGAACAATTTATCAACAATATGCTAAATAATTATAATTAAATAAAGTAACAACATAGTACAAATATAATGTAATGTAAAATAATAAATACATATAAATACACTTGACGCTAAGCCACTATCGTGTCTCGTGATATTATATCTTTATGTTTCTGTCGGATCATAAGCAGATGTTCTTTTGCATGTATTATATCCTTACTCTTTTAACTTTATACTGTAAAATCATAATCATTTCCGCTTTGTTAAAGCATATGTATGTAGATTTTACTAGCTAACGGATATGACACGATAAAAATTTAATTTCTGTACATAATAAAGTTCTGTGCATAATAAAGTTGAATTTTGTAGGTATAAGGATTTATTCGATCAAAACGAATTTTTCTATCGACATAGCAAAAGTGACAATCGTTCCGAGTGTTTCAATATCTACATTTTTCTTAAATTATCAAAACACATTATTT
>NW_012093057.1:0-1674 GCF_000956235.1 Wasmannia auropunctata | reverse complement strand
TCTGTAATTTCTTAATTTTTTCCTGCTTTTGGTACAAAATACACCAGAGCCAGATGCATTAGCATGTGTGTTTTAATCGTGGAAAAGGAAATTTTATTCTATGCGATTAATACGAAGTGTTTTGTATCCAACAAAAATGGTATTTTTGTCGATAAAACAGACGGCTTTAGCATCCTCTTAATACGACTGATCAGCAAATACAATAAAGATACGTAGAACAGATCGGAGCACGTCCGAACGGAGCGACGGCTCGTCCCAGAATCTAATGGCGTTCGTTTAACAAAGCGCATCGTCAGGCAAAAAACTTTTTCGGATGTTGTTCTCGCCAGCAACTCGATCGGCTCGTTCGACACAGGCATTGACGCGGACATTAATACGGACGTAACAATATTATACTTAAAAACTTCCTTAGTGTCCGTCCACAATAAGGATTTTAAGCCCCAAGCAGTAAGAAATAGATCAATTCTAGTCAAATATGAGGAGAATAATTGATTGTAATTGGTCAATATCTTATGGTGTAAGGCTTAAAAGCCTTATTGTGGACCAATACTTAAGCATTTTTGACAAAAAAAATTTACTCGAATGAACAAATTTGAACAGGCTTATTCAAGAAAAAATAAAATTTCGCACAGTTCCGTGATTTTTTGATCTTAATTATTTTCATCTCAGAAAGAAATTGAACACAAATTAAGTATAGGCTTATTAGTGTAGGATATTATAAAAATGCTCTTAAACAATGATACGATATTCTCACAATCAGTACAATTCTACTTTACAACAAATTGTCTTAACTATAGATTCGCGATACTTAAAATGATAACATTTTGAATTAGCCCCAATTACGGCAAAAGTCGGAAAATTTTGAGTACTCCGTTGTATACATAATTGTTTAAAAATATAATCTTCATTTAATATTCTTAATAAGATTTTCAATCTATATTTATATTCTTCTCAAATATGTATATTTGTTTTTATTTACGTTTTCTTTACTTTATGGGTCAAAGATATTGTACTTAAAAGATTATAATTTTTCTATTTCTGGATAACTATTTATTTATATTTGTCCTCGTGAAACAAATTTAATCTTTTTATGTAATTTAATAAATTTTTTTATGAACTTATATTTTTGATAAATACTTCATTTACTAAAACATATATTGACTGCTATATTGACTGTTCAGACTGTTCACTTATCTATTAAATAGTTTATCCAAAAATAAAACAACTGTAAATGATTGGTACTTTTTAATAATAGTTTGTGCATTACATAATTTAAAATTTCGTAAAAAATTGAATTATTTTTGTAAAACTTATTGCAGATTATACAAAATTTTATGTTAATTGCTCTAACCTATTATACATATATACATATCATTTTTTATTTTTAACTTATTAATTAATGTATAGTTTTGTTTATTATGTAGTTTTGCATCAAATTCTACATTTGTTTTAAACTGTACAAGCCAGAAATGTCTGACAAATGGAGCTAGTATAAAGATGTTCGTTCAAATTATAAAAGAGGTGCCTTTTGAAGGAACTGTCTGGACTCCCAATGTAATGTTGACCGATAACTATACTCTGTTCTATGTGTTAACGATATTATTGCATATTCTGCCAGCCATGTTCATAGATCTCATTTTGAAATTCATTGGGCGTCGACCTATGTAAGTCTTA
>NW_012093056.1:0-478 GCF_000956235.1 Wasmannia auropunctata | reverse complement strand
CCCAGATGATCGCTGCTGGCAGCGTGTCCTGTGGCGTTCCTCGCCCTCGTTAGCGGTAGAGGACTTAGAATTAAACACCGTCACGTACGATACTACATCAGCTCCATACCTCGCCATAAGAACACTCCTCAAGTTCGCGGAGGACGAGGAGACTAACTTTCCATTGGAGGCTAATGCGCTGCGGCATTCCTCGTATGTAGATGATCTGTTGGTAGGAGCTTCCTCGCTTTCTGAGGCGTTAGAGTTGCAGAGCCAAGTCACTGCAATTATTCGATCCGGACGTTTTTCCCTGAGTCGGTGGTCGGCTAATCACCCGGAATTGTGTCCAATCTCCGAAACAGGTACTCGTCTATTCCAGCCCGCCGAATATACTAACGCTTTAGGTATTCGTTGGCACACTCAAACCGATACGCTCACACTCCGAGCATTCGAACCTCCTTCCTTGACACCCACTTGGACAAAACGCAGCATTTTATCT
>NW_012093055.1:0-317 GCF_000956235.1 Wasmannia auropunctata | reverse complement strand
CTTTTAAATAAATTTTAATGTATTTTAAGGTATTTTAAATAAATTTTAATGTTCCAAGAATATAAATTGACCTTTTATTTCAAAACGTCATTTTGTTAAATATTACAATTATTAGGATAATTAGAGTGCATCGTCGCAAACATTTTCATTTTTATTGCGCATTAGAACGGAACGCGTGTAATGATAACGCCTACTCTACATAAATTAACTATCGTTAATTTTAAGATGCTTCCTGTTTTAAAAACATATAAACATCAAGTATTAGGTGTATGCAAAAGTTTTAGCTTTTTTTTCAGCGCTTTCACGTAATTATTTAA
>NW_012093054.1:0-354 GCF_000956235.1 Wasmannia auropunctata | reverse complement strand
CTTGCCAGCCCGCTCAGAGATGTGTATAAGAGACAGTTCGTGGACTGCGTGCGAGCAGTCCGTACTATTGTCACTCAGCGATCCCGTGGGGACGTTCACAACAAGCAAATTCCTGACCCGTTAGTGAGGGGAAAATACGAGTGTCCTCAACCTTGCGTGCCCTTGAGAGCGCTATTTTTTCTTTTTTTTTCTCTTTCTCGTTGTTTTGTACTACCGATTTACGTTCCCGGCGTGCCGCGCTCACGGATTTCCGTTCTCGTTACCGAATTGATTTCTTTCTTTCTCGTTCACGATGTCGGAAGAGGGCTCGAGATTCGGATGGATATACAAATTATCGTCCGACGCGTTAAGAGA
>NW_012093053.1:12083-13208 GCF_000956235.1 Wasmannia auropunctata | reverse complement strand
CATTGAAAAACATTGAACTAAACTGTTCGTCGGAGTTTTGATAATAAACAATAAATAATACTTATATAATAATCGCAATCAGTATGCCAAAGGTGTGATGTTTTGATAATGACATAGATAAGCTGTACGAGTCTGAATGAGCAATAGAGAAGAGCTCTCCAAGCATTCTGTGAGGGGAACATGCGAAACGAACGAATTCTCTTCCGAGTTGGATACGTTGCTGTGAACAGAGTATAAATAATACAGTTCTGACAGCTCCAACTGACTAAGTTACAAATATTGTAGAAAATTTTAATATTAATATCATCATATTAATCACAATCAATTACAATTTACAATTAAATGTGAAGAAGACCGTTGTCTAAACTTTTTGAATTTATCTCTCAAAATCATGATTAACAAAATTATAATAGACTGGTTTCACAAAAAAAATTTCAGGAAGATACCTTTCGTTTTTCTCACATCCACTTTGCTGTAACAAAATTGGAACCATTTACAGTTTAGTAGTGCGTTATTATCACATCTAATGTTTCACCAAAAAAATTTGGAACTATATGCATTAATATTTTATTGGAAAACGGAAAACTTATTTTTTGCAACTCATTTTCCAAAGAATACACATGAGATTAAGGCGATGCTGGAATACCGACATTTGCATTCTAATGGTGATAACTCCGAAACGACTGACGGATTTAAAAACGCTTTTACAGGATTGAAATAGACATAAAATATCATCGCGCTAGGTATATATGAGTAATAAAAACGAAAAAATATTAAAAAAATTATCTTTTTTGGGGATCATAACCTGTCACCTGACGTAAACATTTTATTGGAAAAAAGTCACTTTTGCCTGACATTGGAAAGAAAAAACATGTACCGGAAAAAAATGTATCGCAGAATGGCTTATTATAATTTTTAACATTTTCGACGTTTAACCATCATCTTCGTCTTTGATAATATGAGATTACATATGGAGTTTACGAACAATACTTTTTATCGAATTAAAGACCACGGATTTTAAAATTTAGACTGCTATTAGTTAAATGCGAATTGTAATGCGTATCAAGTTTTGTTATGTTCTTTAATTTTATTTTAGGCACGAATTAATTTATTGTAACATTGAAA
>NW_012093053.1:0-1048 GCF_000956235.1 Wasmannia auropunctata | reverse complement strand
TTAAAAATGGCGTCGAATGGCCAATCATAAGATTGATTTATTCGGCAGCCATTTATAATAGCGATAAATCAATCTTATGATTAGCCATTTGCGAGTCCAATCAGGACTCGTAACACCGGTCGCGCTTCTCTGATAATCTAGAACTCTAGGTGGCCGTTGTGTTGTCGGAACGCATCTAACCAAAATTTGGACAACTACATAATCTCTATGCGATTTAAATAAAAGTATTGCGCTATATAGAGTGCTTTCCAATTGCTTAACACATTTTAACTCAAATGCACACAGGAATGCACACAGTGTAGCGTTGTGTACGATTCAATTGGAACAGAATGTGCACAGTTTTGAATAGAGTTAGATTAATTTTTTAATTCAATGTCAATGCCTTGATATTTTGTAATCCGTGATAGTATATTTCCATGTGCATAGTGCATACTTCAAATTGAATGTGATCTGTTTGAAATTTTCATGAAAATTATCATCAGAGAAGTAATGAATTAAGTATTAAAAACTTGCATAGTACTACACAAACTGCGTTTATTATAAATAAATAATCGAAAAATATACTTGAAAGAAAAAATATAATACAAAGATCTATAACAAAAATTCATTATTATGTAATATCAAATAATTTTTAAATAAATTACTTCAACGAAACTTAATATTTTTGTTGTCCATTATATCCTAATGCCGTTTTCCCTTGGTTGCACTAGAGTCCTAGATTATCAGAGAATCTTCAATCTCAATCTTAGCCAATGGCTTGACGACTTTTTGGTCACGTGATGACTATTGACATGTTTACCGAGAATGATAAAGCAGATAGAGGTTAAGTTCGTGCAATAATAAACGTGCAATTAAATTTAATGCACAGGTAAGTATTGTTATAAACAAAATTTAGTATATTATCTTAATAATATATGTGAATATGTATATACACCTAGAGTCCTAGATTATCAGAGAAGCGCGACCGGCTTATGGCAGGATCGCAAAAGTACTAGAAAATATTAAAAAATGGCGTCGAATGGCCAATCATAAGATTGATTTATTCGAC
>NW_012093052.1:0-2729 GCF_000956235.1 Wasmannia auropunctata | reverse complement strand
TCCACACCACAGCATACCATCCAGCAGCTAATGGATTGGTGGAACGTTTCCACAGGCAACTCAAAGCAGCAATCAAATCCCACCAGACGGAAGACTGGACGGAAGTACTGCCAGTCGTGTTAATGGGGATTCGCGCCGCCTGGAAGGAGGATCTCAATACAACCCCAGCAGAAATGGTGTTTGGGGAACCGATAAGATTACCAGGCCAATTTCTTCACGAGGGCGACGACCACAAATACACGTGGACGGACGACATCGTTGGAAGGCTACAACAGAAAATACAGGAAACACGACCTGTAGTAAAACGTCATGGCCAAAGGACAACATTCGTCTTCAAGGAACTAGAGACCACACCGAGAGTCTTCATACGACACGGTCCGGCACTGGGATCCTTACAGCCGCCTTACGATGGACCATACGAGGTGCTGAGTAGAGGACCCAAAACCTTCAAGGTACAGATAGGCAGCAAAGCGACACACGTATCATTGGACCGAATCAAACCAGCCTACGTACTAAGGGAAGAGGATACAGAAACAGCCCGAACAACAAAAACGGTCACTCCAAAACCCGAGGAGGAAGTCAAGACACGGACGGGGAAGATCTCCAAACCACCCGTAAGATTTCAACTCAGCTAGGGCTTTCCTTCAACCAAGGGGGTCCTGTGGCGGCATGTCTGCGTCACCCAAGCACGCGCGCGACGCGCGCGCCACCAAGCCCCCGCGGCCGCCCGACACATCGCGCGCCTACGCCGGGTCTCTCGCGCGGCGGACTTTGCGCCCGCGCCGAGGCACACGAGGCGATCACGCGCCAGCCGCGAGTGCCATTTTCAGTGACACACCGCTAGAGGGCCGAGTTTCTCGCAATGAAGAAACGGCCCGGCAGAGTATAAATAGGCCCAATATTCCGAGCTAAGACCAGACACGGTTCTCGAGTTGAAGACGCTTAGTACTCAACAAGAGCAAGCCCGGTCTTTTTGGAAAGAATTTAGTACAACGACACCAAGCTGCCGCCTGCCACCGCAACTCGTCCCGGCATCGCCGAGGCCGCTACAAGGACCGCTACCAGGCCCCGCAAGGTAGCCACATCGAGGCGCTCCGGCTCCAAGGCAAAGCCGCCAGCAAAGTCAACTCCGGCGGATGAGTGGAGACTCGTGGCGATAGAGTTCGGGCCAGCCTCAACGGACCCACGCCGACGACAACGAAGACCACCAGGCGGGGGCAACGATCATCCACTGCCTGAGGCGATTCTACAGGCCCTGGCAGTACCACCTTGCATACAGCCACTAGCTGCAGATCACAGCACGAAGCAGGGCCGCACGGCCGACAGGGCGACCCAAACCAACCCGACGCCCAAACAGAGATCCGCAGCGGTACAGACGAAAGAAGTGTACGAGTACGACAAGGCAACGCAGACCACCAGCGAAGAACCCCTGTGGAGTTTTACCCGTACGCAGCCGCATATAGCGTGGGGCCCACGTAAACCTCCGGCCTAGTCGAAGGCAGACAATCGGCCCTTTTCAGGGCCACACAAAAATACACATACCATTCACTGTACATATCTCTTGTATATAAGTTTGACAAAATACACTGCTGTAAAAAGAAAAGCAACACTACTTCATTTCTGGCGACTACCGATCCTCCGTCAACCGCGCACATAGCGAGCGAAAAACGCACCCTGCAAGAACGAACAGCGTAAAGTAGCAAGGAAGATCACCGTTGGCCGGAGCAGTACGCTCTCCCTTGCACGCTCTCCCCTACGAGCTTAGCCTATTCGCCTCAGGTAATATTATATTTTTAATTGATTAAATTAAATTTTTTTAAAATCATCATGTATACGTTAGAGATAATACAACTTGGATTTTGTTTGTTTAATTTGATACAATAGTTTTTTTCGAAATATATTAATTACAAAATAATTTTCCGTGATTGTTATATATTGAAGATAATGCCACTTAAGTTTTTTTTATGATTTAACAACAGTTTTTTTTCGAAGTCGTATTATATATTTAAGATGATACAAAGGTCTTATTTTTTTTAATCTGATACAATTTTTCGAGGTAAAAACGTTAAATAATATACTTGGCGGTTTTTTTACATAGAGGTTACATAATCTCTGTTATAAGCTTAGTAAAAAAATCACGAGACTAGGATAACATGCAACGGGGCAATACTTCTCGAGTAAAAGATCCTCTGTGAAGAGGCATTAATTCGAAGTATATCATTCATAATTCACTGAAGGAAAATTTCCCTGTCGCATATCCTATTCTCATGATTTTTTTTACTGGACTCATAACAGATATTATAAACCATCTATTGGACAAATGCATATTACAGATAAGGTATTATTATTCAAAAAAATTATTTTTTATATTTTTTTATGTATTACACTATAATTACAACTGTTTTAGTAGAAAGATCAAAGGCCAGATCTATCTACAGTGCCTCCTTTATCTATATCTTTCCATTACACAATTTCTGTTATGAGCCCAGTAAAAAAAGCACGAGAATGGAAAAATATGCAACGGAGTAATTCTTCTCGAGTAAAACATTCTCCCCGAACAGACATTAATCCGAGATATGTTATAACACTACAAAATGCGTAATATCGTTACAAAATTGATTTTTTTAAAATAAACGTAAAAAAAGGGTATCAAGTGCAAGCACGCTCCTTGAAAATACTTGTATCCAAATTAAATATAATTTTTTTAAAAGATAAGATCGGAAGAGCAC
>NW_012093051.1:0-366 GCF_000956235.1 Wasmannia auropunctata | reverse complement strand
CAATTGCAACAATTTAGTTTGATTTCTAAATCTTAATTAACAAACAGATCTTAGATATTGTCGTTAATTTATTAGATGTTGTGTAAACAAATGGATAATGCAAGAAATTTAGAACTTATTCTATTTAATTTATTAGGGTTAAATAACAATTACCAACAAAATGGATCGATATCTTTAGCCGATTGTTAAATAATGGATTTTAAACCATTGCAATTGCAGTTTAGACCGATTTCTGAGTCTTAATTAACAATTGCTGCATAGATAGATCTTAGATATCATCGTTAACTTGTTAAATATCGCATTATAAACAAATGGATAGTGTGAAAGGTTTAGAACTTATTTCGTTCAAGATCGGAAGAGCACACG
>NW_012093050.1:0-333 GCF_000956235.1 Wasmannia auropunctata | reverse complement strand
AATTTCCCCCTCCAAGGATTTTGGAATTAAAAGAATTTTCAGGAGGGGTTTGGAAATTTCCCCCTCCAAGGATTTGGGAATCTAGAATTCCGGGAGAAATCTGGTAACTCTCCTC
Source organism: Wasmannia auropunctata (assembly GCF_000956235.1). Classification (NCBI taxonomy): domain Eukaryota; kingdom Metazoa; phylum Arthropoda; class Insecta; order Hymenoptera; family Formicidae; genus Wasmannia; species Wasmannia auropunctata. Next base: position 218 of record NW_012093050.1, on the reverse strand, counting down.
TCGTCGAATATCTAGATTGAAGTTTTTAATTAAATTTTTATTCCCTCTCATAATATCATTTTCATTCTTTCCTTTTTCTTTTATTATTACCGCGTCTTCTTCTTTATTTCTAGTTTCGTCTTCATTTTTTAAATCCGTGTCGCTGTTGAATTCTACGTGACAAATCTGAATATTATTTAGATCGCTACCTTGAGCCTCAAGTTTAGGCTCAAGATCGA
>NW_012093049.1:0-798 GCF_000956235.1 Wasmannia auropunctata | reverse complement strand
TTCAAAACGGACTAATATTTTGCAAATGCGGACCACGATTGGTGTTATACTGTCTCTAGACTAAAGATGGTACATCGTGGTTCGCATTTAAAAAATATTAGTTACCCAATAAGCACACAATATTTTTTAAATGTTTTTTAATGTTTTTTTTCATTTCCTGAACTCATTTTGGGAAAAATATTTATTTAATATTTATTTAATATTTATTTAATTTTTTTTTAAATTAAATATTCGTTTAGAATAATGATTTCTAAAAAACGTTTTTTAAACGTTTGTTTAATATTTTTAAAATATTTATTTAACGTTAATTTTACATTTAAAATAATGATTTGAGTATACATTTTTTAAATGTTTATTTAATATTTCTTAAATATTTATTTAACGTTAATTTTACATTTAAAATAATGATTTGAGTATACATTTTTTAAACGTTTATTTAATATTTTTTAAATATTTATTTAACGTTAATTTTACATTTAAAATAATGATTTGACAATGAGTATACATTTTTTAAACGTTTATTTAATATTTTTTAAATGTTTATTAAATATTTTTTAAATATTTATTTGTCATTAATCTTACATTTGAGAAAATGATTTCAGTAAACATTTGTATAATGTTCATTTAATATTTTTTTAATATGTATTCATTAATTTTGTATTTTGAGAAAATGATTTTAATAAATATTTTTTAAACGTTTAGTTAATATTTATTTAATATTTATTTTTTAATTTATTTTGGATCTGTAAAATAAATTACTTAATAGCTGTCTCTTATACACATCTCTGAGCGGGCTGG
>NW_012093048.1:0-433 GCF_000956235.1 Wasmannia auropunctata | reverse complement strand
GCGTCGATCATTCAACAGACAGAGAAGACGAAGTATCACGTGGTATCGCTCGTATACCTTTCTCTCTCGCACTCCTTACCACTCTTGGACTCGCTTGCGGCCTGCAGAGAACAAAGGCATTCCACTTCCAGGTGTTTATATACTCAAAGGTCCCACCACTCCTCTTACTCATAAGGTTATGTATCCAACATGGGCTGCGTTCAGAAACGACACCCGGGAGCACCCAATCTCTCAAACGCCGTTCAGAAACCAGTTGAGAGAACTGTAGCGCTATCTAAGTGACTCGTTCAGAAACGTTTCGAGTGCTCTCGATCGAGAGACTTTTACACCCTGCAAAAGAGCAGGGGGAGCAAGTCTCTCGATCGAGGATGGCACACAAAGCGTGGCAAACATAACCGAATATCAGTATAGGCTGCGTTCGGCAAAGTGCATC
>NW_012093047.1:0-797 GCF_000956235.1 Wasmannia auropunctata | reverse complement strand
TTGCCGCAAATTTATTCTATAGCTTCCTATATTGCTCTCATGTGATTAATATATTCTTCTAACGTCTTTCATCGCGTACGTACGAAAGAGAGTGAATTTTTTTTTTGAGAGTGTTTACATCAGTGGTAAAATCACTGATAAATTGTGATTTATTATTACGTTTATATTTATTATATTGTTATTTTATATAATTTTTATAGCATTTATTTATTTAGAATAATTTTTTTTTTATTGAAAACTTATTATTTTTATATATTCATTGAAAACTGTATTCTTAATCTATACTTCTAACCATACTTTACATATGCATTTATATATCTGCACATATTTTCTTTGTAAATAGTAATTTTAGTAAGATATAATTTGTCAAATTATGTTTTTTTTTTAATAGAATTGATTTCAAAATGTCGAAAAGAACGACACGTAATACACAGAATGACGTGGATCAAGCTATAAAATCAATGAAAAACGAAATAATTTTCTTATTTTGTTATGTATACTATGTATTTTATTTATGATGATGTAAGACTGTGCAATTTCATATTATTTTTTTTAATTCTTTATAATAATCTATAAAATAGTAATATGCAATTCAAAATATTATTTTTTTTAAATTTAATTTTATTTTACAAATAATATTGTAAAACTCTGTATAACTATACATACAAGTACCTATTAGAATAAAAAAAACAACAACTTATGTATATTTTTAAATAATATATATAATTATTTTTAATTATATTTTTTTAATTTCCCATAAAATTCCCATGTTATACATAGATCGGAAGAGCACACGT
>NW_012093046.1:0-336 GCF_000956235.1 Wasmannia auropunctata | reverse complement strand
AAAAAAGCATTTTATAGCTTGAAATCTCTACTTTCCAAATCGGTACTTTAGAAAACGATCCTACTGATCTTTCATTGAATTACACGGATAGAAAAGAAAATCCGATGAATCTCAAAATTTTTTACGAAATTTGACAAGTTCCATGGCGCGAATAAAAAAATCGCATGCAAATGCAGTTTACAGCTTTCGAAAGAGTGAATCTTTACCTTTAATTTGCTTTTTTGTTGAGCGTTGTATGATTTTTTTTTTCACCGAGGTATTCAACATTAAAGCAAAAATAGTCCTTTTTGCTTCAATGTTGAATAACTCGGTGAAAAAAAATCGAACAACGCTCAA
>NW_012093045.1:0-311 GCF_000956235.1 Wasmannia auropunctata | reverse complement strand
CCAGTCGCCGACAGCGACATTACCGAGGACACTGAGGATAGATACATATACATGAAAGAATTGAGTCCTCCGAAATACACTCGGATATCTAATTCTTTAATTCTTTTGCCGTCAGACAGCAATTATCACGATTATTTTAACTTGGTCGAATTCTCTCGTATAATTATGTCTCTTTTAATGATAAAAGTTAGATGCTGGCCATTATAAAAATCAATACTACAATAATACAATAGTTAAAATAATCTTTTGTTATAAAAAAAATTTTAAAAAGGCTTGCTTTCAACCTTCGCACACGAAGAGAATTTTTTTTT
>NW_012093044.1:0-307 GCF_000956235.1 Wasmannia auropunctata | reverse complement strand
TTGTTTTTCTCGTTGGTATCCTTGTCAATTGTTTTTTTTGTCTTTTCGTCGGTTGCTCGTTGTCTACGACGAATGGCGGCTCTTAAATATCTAGCAACAGCCGATAATTTATAGGAACCTATGGGAATCGTAATTATTTTGTCGTTCTCGTCGAAATAGAATTTATTTTTCGTGGTATCGACGTTCGGTTTTGTGTTGTATGTTTCAAAATTGGTAAGACCAAGTTCATAATCGTCATTACTTAGATCTAGAGCAGGAAAGTAGTTCGCCGTGAGAACGTTACTTTTTAGATCGGAAGAGCACACGT
>NW_012093043.1:0-346 GCF_000956235.1 Wasmannia auropunctata | reverse complement strand
TGCTGCTCCCCAAGGTCGATCGCGCGAGGGTCGGCCGGCTCGACCTAACGGTAGAGGGGCAGGGCGGAAACGGAAGGCGAATAGCTTGATTTTCGATAGGATAGTGGTGAGCGGGCGAAAGAATACGTACGCCAGAGCTAAGTAATAAAGAGCACTTTAATAAACACTTGGTACGGCGATAATAAAGGCTCGAATAAAAAGAAGTAACAAAAAAGGAAAGAATAAACGCGGCGCTATGCGGTAGAAAATAATCTGGCAGTTCGTTTAACAAGAAAAAGTGCCGGTAACGAAAAGCTCCGTAACAGTAGTAAGTTCGACCCGATACCTTGTTCGCAGAAAGATAAGT
>NW_012093042.1:0-357 GCF_000956235.1 Wasmannia auropunctata | reverse complement strand
AAAATAGAACCAATTAGTGATGCATATAATGCGCGTTTGTATTTCAATGTGGCCGCTCTTGGTTAGCGCGTGTCTTGGAACAAGAGACGCGCGTAAGCCCCGCCACCGCGTCAAGGTGGCGGCCACTGTCGTGCGGGGGAAGTGGCCCTGAAAAGGGCCGATTTTCCATCGAGGACGCACTCTAACGCCAGAATGAACAGCCTGGTTCGTCGAGTCGTGGCTGTTTGGGTAGTAGTGGTGCTACGTCGTCGTCGTCGTCGTCGTCGTCGTCGTCGTCGTCGTCGTCCTTGTTGTCCTTGTCATCGTCCTTGTCGTCGTCCTTGTCATCAGTCCTGTCCTTGTTGTCTTTGTCATCGT
>NW_012093041.1:0-404 GCF_000956235.1 Wasmannia auropunctata | reverse complement strand
TTGATGTAGATTTTTCCGATAATCGATACCGAAAGTTTTACGATTATTAATTTAATGAAGTTTTTCAAATTGAAATATTTAAGGATATCGTCGATAACGGATTACAAGCGTGAGTTTACGTCAGAAAAAATATATACAAACAATCGGAAAGTCGTGCGAAGACGGTTCGAATGTTTAACGGTTACACGTTACCACGTGTATCGAGATATCACTTATTAGTGAGATAAAAGATGATGAAAACGAATGTTTCAGAAAAAAACTAAAAGAATTGCATCATTTTTAATTATGTCGTGGAATAAATGTACTTTTCAATCGCTAATAAATGATTTACCTTCGATTATCACTCATTGTCAGAAAACTTCGATTTTCAGCTATTAATCTCACCGTACACGTCGATCGTTTCG
>NW_012093040.1:0-550 GCF_000956235.1 Wasmannia auropunctata | reverse complement strand
GTGCTCTTCCGATCTTCATTAATAGACAAGAATCATAGGATAATAACAAATATCATAAGTAAGTTATCGAATTAGAAATACTTTAAAGCAAACAAGTAGAATGAAGGGATAATATTTTGATTAACTCATTGTACTTGGATCGTATATCTAAGTTAAACCGTCTATTAATTATTGCTTTTTATGAGCGAATGAAAATTAATCCAAGAATAAACTTGCAAGAAAAATAAAAAAAGAAAAACAAGAAAAAGAGAAGAAATGTTCATAGAATGGAGGGTAATTAATTGATTGAGTTTTGAATGCGGGAAGACTCACCGGTCGAAATCCCGGACAGCAGACAATGGTCTCAAGTCGTCTTATTATTCTTAGGTGGTACGAGTTAGATGTCACGGCGTGACCTTGCAGCGACCATAAAGCTCCCACGATGTGTTCACGTCGTTGTTGCGTGTTCTCAAAATGGCCTCTCCTCTTAGCCTTCGCAACGGAAATTCCTTTGTAATGCAGGATGCCAGACTGAGTACCACTCAGTTTCTCAGCAAATAAGTGTCGGAAG
>NW_012093039.1:0-336 GCF_000956235.1 Wasmannia auropunctata | reverse complement strand
TTTATTTCTGACGATCGTACCACATTTCGTCACAATTTCAAGCGTTATACTTTATTCGATGTAATTCTCTCACAATCTGCCACAATGCGACACCCGGAGATCACGTCCTCCGGAGGTAAACGCGGCCTCTCGAAGGTAACTACCGCGATCCGGAGGTAAACGCGAGTCGATGCGCGCGAGCGCACACCACAATGTATTAGAAACACACTCCGGAAGTAACGGCGGGACATAAGACTTTCTATAACCGAGAGCCCGCGTGACGAACGTCGGGACTTCGAGCCGCTCAGCCTACTGAGCGAGTAACGCCAGCGGCGTTTAGTCAGACGCGACGTCACC
>NW_012093038.1:0-361 GCF_000956235.1 Wasmannia auropunctata | reverse complement strand
TATTGAACGTTATCAATTCTGTCAAAACCATTGGAATGTAAGCTTACGTACCGCATAAAATTAAGGGCAAATCTCAAATTGGAATACAAAAGATTGGTGATGGAATGATAGGAATGATCAAGGATCTTAATAACCTTCTACCTACTGACAAGATTGACGCTTTTTTCAAGGAGAAAATGCAGAATTCCAAGGTCTTCGCTGATTTTATTGGGAAATTAATATCCCCGGAAATGCAGAAATTAGCGGGAGATCTATTGGCAACTCAAACTTATCAAAATTATATTAATACGGCCAAAGAAAATGGATTGGAATTGGTGGAACTGGGAAAACTTATCATTAGAGAGATCGGAAGAGCACACGT
>NW_012093037.1:0-708 GCF_000956235.1 Wasmannia auropunctata | reverse complement strand
CAGATACGGCTCGTGCGCGCGAGCGCGCACGAGCCTACTCTTCGTTCCAAAGACATCAGCCTCCCCATTGAAAGACGGCCTTCCTTCCCTTGATACATAAATAACTATTTCCTGCCGAGCCATTTTCTTGATTATTTTCTTCTTTTAGTGGAATAGGCCTACTGGAGAAACAACTTATCAAAAACGCATCCTACAATAGTACCTTACAGGTGATGTGGAAAGCTATTGTTCTATCATACATAATTATAATTATATTATATATTAGAAAATAATATTAATTTATATGAATGTCACAATAAAAACATTAATAATAAAAAAATTTAATTTTAACACAAATGAATTATTTAATAATACAATAATGGTAATTTGACAGAAGATACGCTTCTACATAGTACAGGGACGCTCCTGAGGCACAGCGTCACACGCGCAATCGGCGGCTCGGCCGTCGAGCCTCGAGCGGTGGTGGGGAGACAGTAGGGGGCGTCGCGTACGAAATCTGCCCGAAATGTGCAGATTCTTGCGACCACATTATACACTGTTAAATCTATAGTGTCAACCTAAATCTATAGTGTTTAACCTCATTAATTCACCACTGCTCCTACTTAATAAATAGTTATTTTTAACTAAAACAATGGAGTGAAATAATTTAAAACAGTTCAAATTTAACCCAAATTTGGTTAAAAATAACTATTAAGTAGGAGCAGTAGC
>NW_012093036.1:0-360 GCF_000956235.1 Wasmannia auropunctata | reverse complement strand
TCTTCCTAAATAAAAATATTTTATTCTTTTTGCAATGTTTCTGGCCTCAAAAAAACTTCGAAATTTTTTTACAAATGTATCTTGTCTACATCTACAACATATATTTTTTTATTTGTTATATATATTTATATATTTGAAAATTGATTAAGCCGTTTAATAGATATAAATTTTTTTTGAAATTTTGATTTTTATTTCTCAACCCAATCCCAACGGTTGAATATTAAGGGCTAATGTTTGGTAAAATTGTAACTGATATTGATAGCAACTAAACTGTAAAAAAATGGTCATGATCGGTGCGGGAGCAGATCGCCCCTCCTTATCCGGCTACGGCTTTTGTTTTAATTTTTTTGCATACATTTG
>NW_012093035.1:0-313 GCF_000956235.1 Wasmannia auropunctata | reverse complement strand
CGAAGTTATTACGTGGAATGCATTCAGCTTCGACGGAAAGTCACACGTGGCCGGAAAAAGCGGCAAGCCACGGTCCTCGAACTGGAATCCGAGCTGGCTAAGGCACGCAAAAGGCTAAGGGTTGCAATTAAGGAGGCTAAGAACGGTACCTGGAAAGATCTTCTCTCGACAATTAATAGAGACCCCTGGGGAAGGCCATACAAGATCGTGATGGGAAGGCTACGCCCGGGTAAACCGGAATGCGAGACGCTCGAACCGGAGATGGTCTCTCGAATAGTCTCTGGACTTTTTCCCAAAGTCGACGCCGAAAGGA
>NW_012093034.1:12640-13200 GCF_000956235.1 Wasmannia auropunctata | reverse complement strand
AGTGTATCAGTATATGTATAATTGATGAACAAAATTTAGTTCACATATAATTAACAAATAAGTGTTGAGTTTATAAATGAAATTTATGTCTTTAAGTTTTATAATTTAGAAACAAGTATCGAATTTATGTTGCGCTTATATATTTATATACAATCAAGTTAAAATAAAGTTTATATAAATATAAATTTAGGTCTGTATATATAAAGTTCTGTTAATAAAACATACATTGCATGTCTTTCTTGTAACATTATAAAACTACAAAATTACATTTTTTTATTTAGGCACTTTATTAAAAAAAAAAGCTGACACCTTTTCAAACAGAATGCAAAGCATATATCGAAAACATTGTATTGATTTCTTGAGACAATGTATATTTTTTGTCCTTATATATGATATTGTCAAAACATTTTATTATATTTAAAATAAATAATTAGTACAATATTAATATTTTCTTTTAATACCAATCTTGTTCGTAATAATATAGTATTCTGAAAATGCATTATATTATATAAAATAATAATTATAGTATAAAAAATCATTTTTAGTGTTATGCGAACTTA
>NW_012093034.1:0-358 GCF_000956235.1 Wasmannia auropunctata | reverse complement strand
AAGTAATCTCTTATGCCGAGTCTATTGGTATTTAATATAGTATATACGTGCTTAGGAGTAATACCAGAACCTTGGTCATGCATGTAATCTGAAATTTTATTATAAATTTCTTTGGATGGTGGAGACGGTTTACCCTCTTCATCAAGAGCTCTAAACTCGGCTTTCGCCAAAGTTTCTATTAATTTTTCGCGATCGTACATTATGCAATTTTTTCTTTTGAAAGAAAAAAAGTAATTTAAACGTTTTAAAAAAAATATATATATATATGTATATGTATATATATATATATACATATAGAATACGATATTGAGAAATAATCTCGATATCCAGAGTCAATACAGTCGCTGTATCAAATCCA
>NW_012093033.1:0-339 GCF_000956235.1 Wasmannia auropunctata | reverse complement strand
ATCATGAGCCTCTCTACTAATAACATGCTAGCTCCATAACTAATTAGACAGTCACGCTCCATTTCACCCAATCGCAGACCACCTTCCCTGGAACGTCCTTCTGTTGGTTGACGTGTTAGAACTACCCTTGGCCCCCTGGCACGAGCGTGAATCTTGTCTTGCACCATATGTTTCAATTTTTGGTAATAAACCTATAAATCACATTAAATGTTATACAGAGAAACATCAAATACATTCATCTGTTTATCTACGTTATAATTATATAAAAATAAATTATTTAAAGATGTAAATCTGTTTTATTATAAATAAAAGAATTTGGAACGTAATAACTTCGTATAA
>NW_012093032.1:0-402 GCF_000956235.1 Wasmannia auropunctata | reverse complement strand
TCTTCTCTTTCTTTTCTTTCTATTTCACTCTTGAACTAGTGTCTGTCTGGCGGTGTATGCAAGCGCGACACCGTATCGAGGCCGCTTCCTTTCGTGATTTGTTTCGTTATTCGATCGAGCGACGATCCATAGTAACGACATCTCTACCCTTTCTTTCTTTCTTTTTTTCTTTTTTCCTTTTCTTCCCTCGCCCTTTATTTTCCAGTTTGAATAATCCTCACTCTTTTACCTACTCAATTAATTTGTGTCTTATCACTCACTTTATTTTCAGCAAGTTATCGCCTTTTCTTTTACAGGAAGTCCCCTTTTATTGAGCTTACTTAGTCACACAATAGAATTAAGTAAGTTTTCTTTGCATAGGTGTTGGGAGATTTACAGTAGCACCTTAGATTTCATTTACTT
>NW_012093031.1:0-325 GCF_000956235.1 Wasmannia auropunctata | reverse complement strand
CACACACACACACACACACACACACACACACACACACACACACACACACACACACACACACACACCCACACATCAATTACCTTGTAAAGATTCGATGACTTCTGTATAGCTTCATGAGAAAGACGGAATTTCCATTTTGATGGACCACGTACAGTTCCAAATAAACGCTTATTTTAATAAATTTTCATTAATTTTAATGCATACGTTATCACTAACTGACACAGATCAGATTATTATTTAGTTAATTCTTTTTTTTACATAACGTACGTGTCACTTCAACATTTCACACTCGATTTACATACTCGATTCACATACGAATAATTCA
>NW_012093030.1:0-560 GCF_000956235.1 Wasmannia auropunctata | reverse complement strand
GATGTGTATAAGAGACAGGTTAAATATTGTAAAGTCGATTTTATAAAGTTTTAACTTTCCAGTCAATACAAAACAGCGGCCGCGAACAATATACTAGCAGTATGGTAGGGATATTTTGTAAGTTTGTAAGTTTTGTAAGAGTCGCACGTTGAGAGTTGACATATTTTCCCCATATCAAGAACTAAAAAAATTTTTTTCTCGAAAACGAGGCAAAACACGTTTTCGAGTTTTTTTTCTAAGATGTAGAAAAACTGAAAGTATATAAAAAATATTTTTTCAGATTTTTTGACTCTCTCCCCGATTGTTAAAAAAATTGTTAAAAAGTTTATTGTTAAATAAACAATGAAAAACAAAACATTTTTGGAATCTTCATTTTTTTCTTGTAAACTAGAACATTTTTCGCGTATTTTAAAAAAAAAGCAGTTAGCTAGCATTATTAGTAATAGAGCTATGAATTTTTGAAAAATAAAGTAGTCTAATTTTTAATTGTTTATATCTCGATTAATTTTGCAATAAAAAAAATCCTTTGGCACAAAATTCTATCTCTCAAAGTACTACCT
>NW_012093029.1:0-613 GCF_000956235.1 Wasmannia auropunctata | reverse complement strand
TTTCATGTGTACGCGTTTCTTACGTTTGCCACAACGAACGCGTCGCGACACGTTTTCTTTTGTTTACATTTGGTCACGTTTGATAAAATTCCTGCGAACAGAGGGGAGGGGGTACCCCCTCTTAACAAAATTATTTAAATAATTAAGGGGAGGGGGTTGATCCTATATTACGTAGCATTTTTGCGGGAGCGCAATCATTACACAGTTGGAACGACTCAGAATAGTGGTCATCAGCTCTCGCAAAAAAAAGAAACCTCCGCAAGATGGCCAATTTTTACGTTCCAATCGAGGCTGTGAGTGAGAAGCCGTAAGTATCCATTTGTGTATCTTTATCATGAAATTTTGTATAGAAATTTCTCCAGCATATAACTCATCCGTTTTCTTTTTTCTCATTTCAGTCCATCGAGCGTACCATGCATTTTGAGAAGGCGATTGACTCATACGTCCTACAAATGGCTGGACATCGGAATCAACGCCGGACCTTTGTCCACGATCGATCTGACGATCGGCGACAATCGCGGCAACTGCATCGTTCTGTCTCACGAAACTTGGAGAGCGCTGATGGATAGGCGCGCGGACGTCGAGCGACTCGTGCAGTCAACTCCGACATCAT
>NW_012093028.1:0-452 GCF_000956235.1 Wasmannia auropunctata | reverse complement strand
TCCCGTACAGCAGGGCGAAACGTTTGATCGCGACGGCTGTATTTGGTGCAGCGAGAGAGAATGAAGAGGAAGACAACGTGTACGTCAAGGGACCCGAGAAACGCGAGTGGCTGCGGGCCTTGCTCGATGAGCGAGAGCGCTCGAACATCGAGACCCTGGATGCCGATTACGAGAACGTGGATTCGTTGAGCGAGCTCGACGCCGCTGGTACCGTGCGATGCGGATATCACAATGCTCATTGCGCGTTGCAAAATGTATTCAAACTGTACAATTGGTGGTCGCATAATCGTAAATAAACATATGCGATCTGTACACACGCTCAAATATGATATTTATTCCTTTCCCTCCCGCCATTGCGTATTGTTTTACGTCTTATGTTCATGGTTTTTATGCACATTTTCATGTTTTCATGTTTTACGTTCACGTTTTCACGTTTTTATGTTCATGTTTTA
>NW_012093027.1:0-311 GCF_000956235.1 Wasmannia auropunctata | reverse complement strand
CCTATCGTTGCGTTAGACAAAACTAAATCATGCTGTAAATAATGGACGGTGACGCCTAGATAGCTTTGATTGCCCATATCCGTCCAAATATCACACGTTAACGTATAAGTAGAAGCGAGTTTCAGATCGTGTTTAAATTTTTCTTTTAGAAGATCATACTTAGCATCAATCAGACGAGTAATGGTTCTTCTGCTAGGAACAGAGTATAACGGGACAGCTGTGTTCATCAGACGTTTGAATGCTTTACCTTCCACGATAGATAGTGGTAGGTTTTCTGATGCAATCATGAAAAGAATACAGTTCGTGAGTTT
>NW_012093026.1:0-646 GCF_000956235.1 Wasmannia auropunctata | reverse complement strand
TTCAACTTTGGTTAACGGTAACTCCGCGAAAAATCATTGTAAAATAATGAATTTTTTTCAAATGAAAGCTTGAAATCTCTACTTTAAAATACCGTGAGTTGATTTTAAATTTAACGCACCCCTGTGGCTGTAAACTCTTAAATCTGAGAGCATGTTTACCACACTGAAAATTGCAAAGTTTGGACGAGTGCACGGACTTGCTAAAATTTTTCCCGGGGATGCGGTTTCCAGCGTTATAAAGTTGGAATCTTTCTCTTTAATTTGAAAAAAAAAACAAGTCGCTACGATTTTTTTTACAAAGTTACAGCATTTTGAAGTAACCCTTGTATTTTTCTCATGTATGTTTGGCATTATCCGATGTGCACTATAGGGAGGTTGGTAAACGGATTTTGCACATTGTGTGAGTGCGGACGTGTGTAAAACATACACACATACACACACGGTGTGCAAAATCCGATCGCCAACCTACCTATAGTGCACACCGGATAATGCCAATTATACATGAAAAAATTGCAAAGTTTAACAGAATGCACGGACTTGCTAAAATTTTTCTCGGGGATGCGGTTTCGAGCGTCATAAAGTTGGAATCTTTCTCTTTAATTTGAAAAAAAAACAAGTCGCTACGATTTTTTTTCACAAAGTTACA
>NW_012093025.1:0-318 GCF_000956235.1 Wasmannia auropunctata | reverse complement strand
TATCCCCTGTGTGCCTTGTCGACTCAGTTTAAGAAATACATATCTGCGATCTGTTTTTACTTCTATTATGTTTTCATTAATTTAATATGGAATTTATTGCTTAAGCAACTTACACTATGATATATGTGTTAACTTACCCGGCTATCGGGGTAAATTGGCTACATTGCAGCATATTCGTATTTCATTTACTATAAAAAAACTATATTGTATACAGAATCGTTCCTGGCATGAAAATATAGAGAAAGGTTCATTCTATCATATTAATATAGTTTAATCACAATAAATAGTTGTTTAGAAACAGGAATGTCTATAAATTGA
>NW_012093024.1:0-639 GCF_000956235.1 Wasmannia auropunctata | reverse complement strand
AATGAGAGACAAGTGAAAAAATTAGACAAAAATAGAAAAACTAGTCGAAAAATAACTACAAATAAACAAATATATACTTACAAAACATTTCAACCAAATTAAAAATACCTAGACACTTACCTTCTCGACGGCGGACACGTAGACACCGACTTCCTCGACGGCGGAGACCTAAACGATACCTAGACACTTACCTCCTCGACGGCGGACACGTAGACACCAACTTCCTCGACGGCGGAGACCTAAACGATACCTAGACACTTACCTCCTCGACGGCGGACACGTAGACACCAACTTCCTCGACGGCGGAGACCTAAACGATACCTAGACACTTACCTCTACGACGGCGGACACGTAGACACCGACTTCCTCGACGGCGGAGACCTAAACGATACCTAGACACTTACCTCCTCGACGGCGGACACGTAGACACCGACTTCCTCGACGGCGGAGACCTAAACGATACCTAGACACTTACCTCCTCGACGGCGAACACCTAGACACCGACTTCCTCGACGGCGGAGACCTAAACGATACCTAGACACCGACTTCCTCGACGGCGGACACGTAGACACCGACTTTCTCGACGGCGGAGACCTAAACGATACCTAGACACTTACCTCCTCGACGGCGGACACGTAG
>NW_012093023.1:0-690 GCF_000956235.1 Wasmannia auropunctata | reverse complement strand
TTGCTCATTGCGCGTTGCAAAATGTATTCAAACTGTACAATTGGTGGTTGCGTAATCGTAAATAAACATATGCGATATATACACACGCTCAAATATGATATTTATTCCTTTCCCTCCCGCCATTGCGTATTGTTTTACGTATTATGTTCATGGTTTTTATGCACATTTTTATGTTTTCATGTTTTACGTTCACGTTTTCACGTTTTTATGTTTATGTTTTTATGTTTTACGTTCACATTTTCACGTTTTATATTCATGTTTTTATGTTTTACGTTCACGTTTTTACGTTTTTATGTTTATGTTTTCATGTTTTACGTTTACGTTTTCACGTTTTATATTCATGTTTTCATATTTTACGTTTTATATTCATGTTTTCATGTTTTACGTTCGCGTTTCATGTTTTATGGCAACGTTTTATATTCATGTTTTTTTTTTCATGTGTACGCGTTTCTTACGTTTACCACAACGAATGCATCGCGACACGTTTTTCTTTTGTTTACATTTGGTCACGTTTGATAAAATTCCTGCGAACAGAGGGGAGGGGGGTACCCCCTCTTAACAACATTATTTAAATAATTAAGGGGAAGGGGTTGATCCTATATTACGTAGCATTTTTGTGGGAGCGCGATCATTACACAATTGGAACGACTCAAAATAGTGGTCATCAGCTCTCGCAAACAAAAAGAAACC
>NW_012093022.1:0-576 GCF_000956235.1 Wasmannia auropunctata | reverse complement strand
AGATTTTTGGATTTCTTCTGGGGCAATGGCAACAGCAGGGCAGCTGGAGGAGCGACGCCCTTGTAATCTAAAGCAATAAGCCAAGATCCGACACACCTTGTTTAAACTGGAAAATTTGTTTAGCAGACCATTGATTATGCTACCGTCGGGAGCCGCGACCGCCGCGTGGACCAGCTTACGCTCGGGGATATTGACTGAAGTAGTGAATTGCCCTGAAGGCCACTGACTTTCAGGCATCTCCAAGAATGAAGAGCCGCGCCACCACCCCCGGGAATCTATCAGATCATCAGGGAGGCAGCTTCTGGACAATATGTCCGCTGGGTTATCGCCCGATGCCACGTGACGCCAATCATTTATGCTTGTCAAGCGCTGAATCTCCCCGACGCGATTCGCGACAAATACCGACCATTTGCGCGAAGGAGAGCTTATCCAGTTCAAAGTAATGGTGGAGTCCGACCACAAGAACGTTTTTAAATTTGTTACGGCAATTGACGCCTTTGTTTTGTCCATCAGCTGAGCTAATAAAAGAGCTGCTGACAACTCGAGACGAGGGAGCGATACGGACTTGAGGGGCGC
>NW_012093021.1:0-569 GCF_000956235.1 Wasmannia auropunctata | reverse complement strand
TATCCCCTGTGTGCCTTGTCGACTCAGTTGTATGCTATACGAAGTTATTACGTAGAGTGCGGCCAGTTGTTGCATCGACGACCGGACGCACTCGAAATCCGATGGGCACCGAGGTTGCGCCGCGCTAAAGGGATGAAATCCCCTCCCTCTGCGTGTTTACGCATCCAAACGGGTTCGTGCGATGAGTCGCGCAATAAGAGGAAAGCACCAGGAAAGATCAAAGCGGCCGTGTACATTATTGTCGCGAAGCAAAAAAAAAACCTATAACGAAACGGGCGCAGAAAAGCGAAAATAGTTAAAAGACAGGGACTACACTGTTAAATATGATAGGGTCAAATTTAAACCAATTTCTTGAGTTAAATCATATTTAGTTATTTTTAACTACCATTTGTCTCAAAATTTACCATATGTGTCAAAATTTACCATATGTCTTAAAATTTTAACACAAAACATGTGTTTAAAAAAATAACTACATTTAATTAACCCATTTCTGTGGTTGAATTGTAAAGTAAGCAGCGCCACTATCCAAAATAAATGAGTAGTGATGACGTTGCTATGCTCGTGCAGGC
>NW_012093020.1:0-1102 GCF_000956235.1 Wasmannia auropunctata | reverse complement strand
TCTATCACCATGGATTGAAATGGGAAGACGGTGCGATCCCGTACAGCAGGGCGAAACGTTTGATCGCGACGGCTGTATTTGGTGCAGCGAGAGAGAATGAAGAGGAAGACAACGTGTACGTTAAGGGACCCGAGAAACGCGAGTGGCTGCGGGCCTTGCTCGATGAGCGAGAGCGCTCGAACATCGAGACCCTGGATGCCGATTACGAGAACGTGGATTCGCTGAGCGAGCTCGACGCCGCTGGTACCGTGCGATGCGGATATCACAATGCTCATTGCGCATTGCAAAATGTATTCAAACTGTACAATTGGTGGTCGCATAATCGTAAATAAACACATGCGATATGTACGCTAAAATATGATATTTATTCCTTTCCCTCCCACCATTGCGTACTGTTTTACGTCTTATGTTCATGGTTTTTATGCAGATTTTCATGTTTTCATGTTTTACGTTCACGTTTTCACGTTTTTATGCTCATGTTTTTATGTTTTACGTTCACGTTTTCACGTTTTATATTCATGTTTTTATGTTTTACGTTCACGTTTTTACGTTTTTATGTTCATGTTTTCATGTTTTACGTTTTATATTCATGTTTTCATGTTTTACGTTCGCGTTTCATGTTTTATGGCAACGTTTTATGTTCCTGTGTATACGTTTCTTACGTTTGCTACAACGAACGCGTCGCGACACGTTTTTTTTTTGTTTACATTTGGTCACGTTTGATAAAATTCTTGCGAACAGAGGGGAGGGGGGTACCCCCTCTTAACAACATTATTTAAATAATTAAGGGGAGGGGGTTGATCCTATATTACGTAGCATTTTTGCGGGAGCGCGATCATTACACAGTTGGAACGACTCAGAATAGTGGTCATCAGCTCTAGCAAACAAAAAAAAACCTCCGCAAGATAGCCAATTTTTACGTCCAATCGAGGCTGTGAGTGAGAAGCCGTAAGTATCCATTTGTANATTTTTATCATGAAATTTTGTATAGAAATTTCTCCAACATATAACTCATCCGTTTTCTTTTTTCTCTTTTCAGTCCATCGAGCGTACCACGCATTTTGAGAAGGCGATTGGCATTGACTCATACGTCCTACAAATA
>NW_012093019.1:0-407 GCF_000956235.1 Wasmannia auropunctata | reverse complement strand
CTTCTTGCCCTTTGGCGTTGTCCGCTTCTCCTGCCTCTCGGTCTTCATCCTACGAAACAAATATTATATTAAGTACTTAAAAGTATATGCAATAAGAATTTAAAAAAAGCTACAAAAACTTTGTACATAAAAGTATTATATATTATGTAACTTATGTTGAGAAGCATCTATGTTGGCGGCATGCGGAGCAGCAGTGGTAGAATCACGCGGAAAAGCAGCGGCGGCGGCGATGGTATTGGCGGAGGCGGTGCGCGCGGCGACGGTAGCATGCGGAGGAGTAGCGGCGGTAGCGGTACGCGAAGGAGCGGCGGCGGCGGCGGCGGCATGCGGAGGAGCACCGGCGGTAGCGGTACGCGAAAGAGCGGCGGCGGCGGCATGCGGAGGAGCAGCGGTAGTAGCGGTACGCA
>NW_012093018.1:0-462 GCF_000956235.1 Wasmannia auropunctata | reverse complement strand
ACCGCCTTAGTGGCAAGGCAAACGAACAACGCTATATAACACTTTATCGTCTTGGCACCCTTTCGTTGACCTTCCTTATACCACAAAGGTCCTGCGTAATCAACGCCGCTTCTTTGAAATGCATACTTCACCATGTTTACCCGCGCTTCCGGTAAATCCGCCATCAACGCTGTGCTTAACTTAGGAGCATTGCGCACGCATGTAATACATTTCTTAATTATACTGCGAACGACACTTCGAGCAGACGTCGGCCAATATATTTGTCGTACAGACGACAACGTAGCCTGCGCTCCCGCATGTAAATTACGTTCATGCTCATATGCAATAATTAATTGTGTGAAGGCGTGTTGGCCCGGCAATAAAATTGGATGCTTATATTCGTAAGATACATTAGCACGACTCAATCGACCACCAACTCTCAATATACCATGTGCATCGATAAATGGATTTAATTTTAGAATA
>NW_012093017.1:2926-3418 GCF_000956235.1 Wasmannia auropunctata | reverse complement strand
TTGTGCTGTGGTCGCGTGAGGGATAGGACGCAGGATCCCGTAGTTGCCGAGTGCAAGGAAACTGTAAGAGAGAACAACCTCCGTAGCTGCCGCCCTTGGTGAGACGAACGTTAGCGATTATAATTGTCAGCCGCCGGTTTCATTGTCGGGCGGATCGCGCTATTTCAGTTTCGTTGTCCGCGTAATCGTGTGTTCGTGTGTAGAGTCAATGTGTGCCATCCGCCCGGCATAGAGTTACGCGAATCGAGTAGAGTATTTTGCGCTCGCCTTGCCACAGCCGGGTCACTTGTGCGTTTCTTATGTGTTATTTTGTGTTTCTTTTGCGTTATTGAGCGTCAGACTTTTTGCGTGTTAGCGTGCCGAATGTCGGCAGTGCTTCAGATTATCGCGACGCCACGTGGCGTGTGATCCATCGTACGCCGTGCGAGGCGTACTCGCGTACTGCGACCAGATATTTTCGCGGATTCAACGTCGAGAACGAACGAAGCTCGA
>NW_012093017.1:0-596 GCF_000956235.1 Wasmannia auropunctata | reverse complement strand
TTGTTTTATCCATCTAGTCTATTTGTTAGTACATCATAGCGTCATTGTTCGAGTATGGGTCCTCGCGGGTACCCCTTGCTTTTTCTGCATTCTTATGTATGTAGATGATTACGCATATTACGCTTATAATTACTACAGTGGTTGCGCCGCCGCTCGCGGCGTGCATTGCGTACCTATTCATGACTATCGTATCCTGGTTCTCTAATTGTCTATTTATTTCATCTAGCTCTGCGCTTAATTTTTCGAGTTCGGTTGGGTTTTTACAATTGTTTTTAATCGTGGCCGTTCCCGGTGTGTAAGATGTTCATCGGGCTGCTCGAGAGTCAAGTTAAATTCGGGTAAGTGCGCCTGTATACTCGCGGCGTAGATTTGTTGTTGCGTCGTTAGCGTGACAT
Source organism: Wasmannia auropunctata (assembly GCF_000956235.1). NCBI lineage: Eukaryota > Metazoa > Arthropoda > Insecta > Hymenoptera > Formicidae > Wasmannia > Wasmannia auropunctata. Next base: position 201 of record NW_012093017.1, on the reverse strand, counting down.
CAGGCGTCGTTAATTTACAATTTCCTTCCAACGTTATTTTCCCGGTCCCGCGTATTACAATTCCCTGTTCCGTTTGATTGCTGCATTTTATATTTATTTTTTGTGCTTTTGGCGTTGCGTATAGCCACGTTTACGATTCGGTTAGTGTTATCCACAGTGTGGTGTTTGCTAACACGCGTTTTCGTTCGCAATTTCGGAGTT
>NW_012093016.1:0-328 GCF_000956235.1 Wasmannia auropunctata | reverse complement strand
ATCCGACTTGAACGGAAGTCGTACTTCGTATCTGCCGTCAGCCTGGCGGCGAGCGTTATCGACGAAGTGATTTTCGCATTCTTGCTCGCTCGTTGAGAGGGGAGAGATTGACGGGACTTCTTCAAGCGCCCAGAAGTTTCGTAGGACTGTTCCTAGATCGGATGAGACCTGACAGTGGGAGGAGGACAGGCTTGGAGGTAGTGACGGTGCGCCCATGATGACCCACCCAAAGACAGAAAGCCAAGCCACCGGACTTGGCAGGGGGCCGGTCCTCTTGTCATTGAGAAACAGATGCCCACAGAATCCGCATCCTATGATAAGGTCAACC
>NW_012093015.1:0-388 GCF_000956235.1 Wasmannia auropunctata | reverse complement strand
ACTATCACATGTACAACTCGTTGTCACGCAACTTATTAACCGATCTGCTTCAACACACATAACCATATGTGACGTCCCATCTAAATTTTTATTCTTATTATCCAACCGATTCGATTTGACTCAATAAAACACATAAATACGTATATATCTCTCCTTATTATTCTTTTGTATTTATCCTATATATTCTATATATTACTTATGCGTATTTGCAAGCAATACCGTGGAATTATTTACTAAACTTATTATTTGCCAACCTGAAATTACGAATAACAACGCTTATTCTCTTATTAAAATTCATAAGTAGATTTACCGACTTTAGTTCTACATCAATTAGAGTCGATGAATTACCACTGTCTCTTATACACATCTCTGAGCGGGCTGGCAAGGC
>NW_012093014.1:0-317 GCF_000956235.1 Wasmannia auropunctata | reverse complement strand
TTAAAAACGTGAAAACGTGAACGTAAAACATGAAAACATGAAAATGTGCATAAAAATCATGAACATAAGACGTAAAACAGTCCGCAATGGCGGGAGAGAAAAGAATAAATATCATATTTTAGCGTACATATCGCGTATGTTTATTTAGGATTATGCGACCACCAATTGTACAGTTTAAATACATTTTGCAACGCGCAATGAGCATTGTGATATCCGCATCGCACGGTACCAGCGACGTCGAGCTCGCTCAGCGAATCCACGTTCTCGTAATCGGCATCCAGGGTCTTGATGTTCGCGCGCTCTCGCTCATCGAGCAA
>NW_012093013.1:0-326 GCF_000956235.1 Wasmannia auropunctata | reverse complement strand
AAATTTTGATGTCTCAATATCTAATAAATTTTCGCCTTATACAATGTACGAGTCTACAATATACTAAAGATAATAGATATCGAAAAGATTAGACAGACCTCTACGCAAGGTAAAAATATTTATTAAATCTTTGCCTTACTAAATAAATGAGTCTACAATATACCAAAAATAATAGATACCAAAAAGATTAGACAGACCCCTACGCAAGGTAGAATGTATATTAAATTGAATATCTATTAAATCTTCGCCTTACTAAAAAAATAGAAGCATTAAAGCACGTATTTTTTGTTTTACAATAGATATTATCTATGTAATAGGCGGGGGGA
>NW_012093012.1:0-376 GCF_000956235.1 Wasmannia auropunctata | reverse complement strand
AGCAAAGCGATCGAGAGGACGCACTCGCATGCAGGAACGCAGCAGGACGAATGACCGGGCGGACACTTGCGCGTATTTTTTAGCAATGGATTTTATTCTGCTTTTTACTATAATAATTATAAATGCGCACAGCTCACAGTCACTCGATGCATTCACTCTCGTACAGTCTCTCGCCGTGTATGACCCGCGCGTTGCGTACGAACACCCGCGTTTCGCGTCAATCAGCGTCGGACCGTAACACGAACTCGTTAAAACGCCGTCGGAAGACCGGAATCTCCTTTCATGCGCTCAATCGAAGCTCGCGGTTGATTTATTCGCTTTCGGATTTATTTATCCACCGCATAGCAACTCGTGCTAACAATGGCGGTTGGATGAC
>NW_012093011.1:0-406 GCF_000956235.1 Wasmannia auropunctata | reverse complement strand
CAAAATTTGTAATCGATTTCGATATACATACATATCGATCGTTGTTGTTCAGCTGCAAGAGTAGCACCATAAAATTAATAAATACGGTTAATTAAGATTAAATAAAAATCAGCTAAAAGAGCAATAAATAATTATATAATAATGGCTCAATATTATGTAAAGTAATTAATTAATCGTTAATAATAAAAAATAATGAATGTTAATAATTATTATTAATGAAAAATTATTTAAAAAATATTGTAATACAAAACGAAATAAATAAATATGTGTATTTCTCTCTCTCTCTCTCTCTCTCTCTCTCTCTTTTTTTTGTGCTGCATAAATAATAAATTAATTTAAAAATAAATAAAATAATTAATTAATTAATTAATTGATATATTTATTTATTAATAATGTACAAAAATTA
>NW_012093010.1:0-466 GCF_000956235.1 Wasmannia auropunctata | reverse complement strand
TATCCCCTGTGTGCCTTGTCGACTCAGTCTCTCATTTTTGAGGTGTGCTCTCGCATTACGTACATATGTACTTATTGCGTTTAGCAGTACTTTAGCTACTTTTTTATCACGCTGGAGGGAGGTTTCAACGGCCAATGAGACGCCATCGCGTGGCTCACACGTGCTTGCGCATCGAGCGATGCGGTGCGGAAAAATGTCGCGCTTACCTCCTACGACCAGAAAAGTCTAGCGGCAAAGGCGACAGGGAAAGGTCGCATTTTCCACGTAGCGGCTCTCTCATGCATTGTTGAAGAGCGAATTGCTAGGCGAGGCGTTGCGCACTACCACCGCTCGCGTTAGGAAGCATATACATAATCCTACTTTTGTCTATAGGTCCGAGAACTACATTTTTCAGTAATTCCCAAAGAATATGCAAATTTCCAGTTATCTCCAATCGATTGCGATTGACAGAGACCTTTTTGTAGAT
>NW_012093009.1:0-320 GCF_000956235.1 Wasmannia auropunctata | reverse complement strand
TATCCCCTGTGTGCCTTGTCGACTCAGTCAACGATTCTTACGCTGAGCGGAAAAAGTAACGTTCTCACGGCGAACTACTTTCCTGCTCTAGATCTAAGTAATGACGATTATGAACTTGGTCTTACCAATTTTGAAACATACAACACAAAACCGAACGTCGATACCACGAAAAATAAATTCTATTTCGACGAGAACGACAAAATAATTACGATTCCCATAGGTTCCTATAAATTATCGGCTGTTGCTAGATATTTAAGAGCCGCCATTCGTCGTAGACAACGAGCAACCGACGAAAAGACAAAAAAAACAATTGACAAGGA
>NW_012093008.1:0-475 GCF_000956235.1 Wasmannia auropunctata | reverse complement strand
TTCAGCACGAGCATCTCACGCTCGCTCGCGATTAGCGTCGTCGCACGTGCAATCGGACGGTGATCTCCTCTCCTCGAAAATTGAGCAATCGCCCGTTCTGATCGACCACGCGTATCGTCAGATCCGTTACGTTCCGTACGATGACTGGCAGGTAAATGATCTGCGACGGCCTTTCCGACAACTTATATCCCGCTGGCACGCTTGGCGAAAATTCGTGGATCGTGTGCGCGCTCTTGCCGTTGCTGTACGCTCCCGCGGTCACGTTGCACTCCACACGGATAATGTTCACGTTCATTATGTTGATCGACTCGTCCGATTCGTACCACAGTCGCGGCTGCAGTACACGTAGCGGCGAAAATCCCAGTAGCGATCCGATATTGTTGGGCTTGCTAAAGTTTATTCTGTAGGCGCACCAGATCTCGCATCTCAGCGTGTTGTGGTTTGCGCGGAGCACTATCGGATAGTCATGGTCGGC
>NW_012093007.1:0-815 GCF_000956235.1 Wasmannia auropunctata | reverse complement strand
TCCTGCATGCCTTGCGCATCACACACATCGCTTTCCGAGTAGACAGGAAGTCGTGAGACCGAGCAGCGTGCCCGACGGGAAGGACGTTCCGACGGCAGCTTCCTGAGTATTCAACCTTCCTTGTTCCTGAGGTCAAACAAGGTGGCGACCGAATAAAAGTAAGAATTTGCATTAAAACATACACGGTTTTTATATTTGTCGAAGTCGGTACTCGCCTATTAAAGTTTTCATTAATTAAATAACGTTAAAATTGCAAGGATCACGAAAAGACGAGCCAGAAGAGCCTGCGTGAATTGAGGGCTTCGTGATTCGTTGTCCGATAGCCGAAAAGTCCGGTTACAGAGTATATAGACCGGAATGTAATAATTTTCTCGTCTCAAACGGAAAATACGCCGGAAATTGAGAACCAGTTGATTAAATTCAATCAGTCGAAATTAACACGCCTGAAAACCTCAATCTCTGGCGACCGTGACAGGACTCGTGCATGTGAGCCTTGTCTAAATAAAGAAATTAATAAATTTCATTGTCCGACGGAACGTGAGAAAGAATCCGTTCGTGAATTAATTGTCTGAGTGACACATTGAGCTGTTAGCATTGTCCGACGGAAGGACGGAAACGAGATTCGTACGCGAAATCTTGTTAAATGATTAATTAAATATTACGGATTATTCCGGGAACGCGAATTGTTAGATTAACAACGCGAATAAAGTATTGAAAGATAGAGTCGTACAGATATTTGAGGATTGATTGATAAACGGCATAAAGATTCGCTTGTAATTAAAAGAATTTATTTCTGAAGATCGGAAGAGCACACG
>NW_012093006.1:0-331 GCF_000956235.1 Wasmannia auropunctata | reverse complement strand
ACGCGGTCTCCCTCACACATAGCGCGTCCATAGCGCGTCCTCCCTTCCACGCATAGCGCGCCCATAGCGTGTTCTCGTTCCTACGCACGCTACCGCGCCGCTGCCATGCTTGCTCGCTTACGCGCACGCTGCCGCGTCGCCGCCATGCGCACGCGGTCTCCACTGGCATGGTTGACCCCGTCGAAATGTCACACGGAACCGCATATGTGTGCGCGTGTTCGGTTTACTTCCTATATAGTAGTATAAGTAGTATTCTTATATACATTGGTATTTTTACTAATGGAAAGGATGTGAAAAAATAATCGTAAAGATGGAGTAAAAGATACGTTAT
>NW_012093005.1:0-477 GCF_000956235.1 Wasmannia auropunctata | reverse complement strand
GTGCTCTTCCGATCTCAGATTAAATGAATTATCATCTACTGATTTATTTGGTTCCCCATCTTTATTTATATTAAAAATACGGATTAAGTAATCTCTTATGCCGAATCTATTGGTATTTAATATAGTATGTACGTGCTTAGGAGTAATACCAGAACCTTGGTCATGCAGGTAATCTGAAATTTTATTATAAATTTCTTTGGATGGTGGAAACGGTTTACCCTCTTTATCAAGAGCTTTAAACTCGACTTTCGCCAAAGTTTCAATTAATTTTTCGCGATCGTACATTATGCAATTTTTTCTTTTGAAAGAAAAAGTAATTTACTTAAACGTTTTAAAAAAAAAAATATATATATGTATATATATATAATATATATATACAGGGTGTAACTAAAATGACGACCACTAAGTATACAGCGCTATTCCTGATAAAAATTGAGTCAAAAAGTCTTAAGCCTTTTTTTCCACAATTCTTAATTA
>NW_012093004.1:0-1485 GCF_000956235.1 Wasmannia auropunctata | reverse complement strand
TATAAGAGTTAGCTATTGTTTTATTTAAAAGTAACTATATTGTTTTAGTTAAAAATAACTATTTATTAAGTAGAAACAGTGGCGACTTAAATAAGGCTCAATTTGACACAATAGATTTAACAGTGTATGCAAGCTGATAGACGGACGTAGCGCGAGAATTATGTCGGTCGAGGGGATCGGCGATTTGCCGGTTCGAGAATCCGGCTTATGACAATTCATGAATAATAACGTCGCGTAAGGAGGAACCGAAGGTACAGTTACATTTTCCACTCATTTCTACGCAGTACAGGTAGTACACGTTCGAGCGAGCGTATATGTACGTATGTCGGTACGAACGGCGGGTCACCCACTTTGTTTTTCATGAAGAGCACGTACGTGACGTGGCCCCTGGTCTCTCCCGACCAGTTCAAGATTCCCGAACTAGGGATAGATTGACCTCCGGGTATACCGTAATGTCGGTGAAAAAAAAAATATCGTGTGTCACGGTAAAACCGTAATTTATTTATTCGGCGATAACGGCACGAACCGGACGAGACCTACGAGAGGAATCGCTTCTTCACTCGTGTCTAATAAATATTCAAAGACCGCAAAAATAATTGTAAGACCTGACGAAAGTAATACACTTGAAAATACGAAACGTTCAATGTCGTTTACATCCTCGCAATTCCTATTACGGTTACTTAACAGATGATACGCTCTCGCAGTTTCTTTACTGTTACTCAATGCTACACTTCTAAGTTACATGCATTATTAAATTTGAACGTATGTTCTTAATTTAAAATTTCATAACGGTGAATGGCGGAATTCCTCGACGTCGCTCATTCGTCTCACGTATGTTTATAGACTTCAAGAATGAATACGGACTTGAGTATACGCTCAGCCGTCATCAGCGCCTTGCTGATTCACTCTAACAAATCTGTCCGCGGCGCGAAAGAAGCGCGTTTAGCAAACAGGGTCTGCTGAAACTATGCCGAGACTTATGTCGTCGATAAATATCGCAGTGCAACGACACGGGTCCCTCGTGTATATAACGTATATATACGCACGCACGCGAGAGAGCAATATGCGGGTTCACGCCTCTTGCTGTATTCATCTGGGCAAAGTGCGACAGAGAAAGCGAGTTACGCATAGACGATTGCGCGCGTAGGTGCGCTAGGGAGGGAAAAAAAATAACAAGACGCGGTGCACCTCGGGAATGTGGGTTAATCGACGGCTCGAAGTGGAGCGAAACCCGCCTCGCATCGTCTCATAATTGACGCCGAAAGGCGAGACGCCTCGAGGTGTCCCTACAGTGACCTTCGCAGGATGTCACCTCCCGTTTCACCTTCCTTTCTCTTCCGTTTGGCACCGAGCCGCGCGCCGTCATGGATGTAAGAAACGCCGCCGCGCCGCTCGCACGTGCGGAATGATATTTCAAACACGAGTTCTTTCGGGCCGACATTCCCTTGGGCTAAATAAGTTGCAGGTTTTACAATTCTTGGCGGT
>NW_012093003.1:0-1072 GCF_000956235.1 Wasmannia auropunctata | reverse complement strand
AGAAGCGACGATGATCGACAAATCAATAAAAAATAAAGAATAAAAAGAAGAAATACAATTAGCGCAATTGCATAAGAAAATTAAAGAAAAGAGCTTTTCCAAAGAGAATTTATTATTATATTCAAGATCAAATGGACCTTTGTCTTTCTGAACAAGATTTTAAGTCAAAATATTTAATCAGATATTAATTCTTTTATATTGTACATGTGTATCTATCTAATGTACATACTATTTATTTTATATAAATTAATATTATAAGTACATGCTTTCGCTTGCAGGCGCACACATTCCATATATCTTAACTAACTTGTTATATTTTATCGTTATCTAGCGTTCTTATCTTCCGGAAATCAACGGACTGAGGCATCGCTCGCTAAACGCGCGGGAACGGCGTATTCCACAAGGAGAAAACCGGACAGTTGCGGGAATAGCCGCGTATCGACCTGGCTGGGTTTCGCGGGCGAAACCGGGACGCCCGTGGTCCCGGCGAGGGACGCGATCCGCGCGAGAGAATCTCAACGGCCGGCGGAGGATGCGAATTAGCATGATGCGGTTCCCCGATAGCGCGCCCGACTGTGCGCGCGGCGTAAACGTGTATACGGTACGGTGTATGCAGATTCGGTACCGTTACCAACCACCGTAGCCATCTATCCGAGTCCGAGTCGACCGCTGGCTCGCCTTGGCTTCGGTACCTTAGCAGTCCGCGTGACGTCGCAGCCGCAATCAGGCGATACCGTCTCCGCCGCGCTGGATTAACCGCATCGATCCGTGGTTTCTCCTCGTTAAAAGACTCGCCACGAGGCTGATGCGCCGCGCCGTGATTCCCGATTGTTGCCACCGTATTTTGTACCGTTGTTAGCGACAGTTTATCGCTATCAATTATCAAGATTTAAGTTGGACGAGAGTCGATCGAAATCGATTTGACATAAATGTTGCTGTAACGTAAATGTTAATTCTTTAATTTATTATTATTTTTTGCGTATTATTATATATTTTTTTATTGTTATTATACATTAAACATTTATATTTATTATTTTAATTGAATGGTCATTATATTTGTTAATAAATTAAT
>NW_012093002.1:0-827 GCF_000956235.1 Wasmannia auropunctata | reverse complement strand
CGCGTTCTAGCAGAAGACGGCATACGAGATCAAACTGAATTTGTGGAAGAGTTTTCAAATTTTGATGGCGCCTCATTGATGATTCTCGTTATTTTCCAGTGTAATAATGATTTATAATTTAAAAGGAATTGCCGACATTTTTTTATATTTTTATTATAAAATGTTATTTCAGTTTTTCACGAATAAATGTCGTTCTGTTCACCGAATACGCTTGTTACTGAATATCTCGTACGTATATCTGATACGCGCACGCTCGTTTATAATATTTATAAGGCGTCATCGTATTTCTAATAGAAGTGTATGATATTTTCATGCCCGACACTCGGATTTACCGTGATGTATACGTATTACCATGTGCGTCCTGTATACGCGCGCGCTCTTTCGACGATGGAGAATCGATTGGACACCGTCGTCTGGCCTCCTGCAAGTCACAGTAAATAGCGAATAGTGAGTCGAAATTCGAAGCTAAAACGGCGGAAAGCATGCGACGGGGGAAACTAAGAATCGGCAGAAAATTTTAATTAAAATCCCGAATCTGGGTTAAAAGAAATTTAATTAAAAACAAGAAAAGTAGAAATCAAACCGTTATAAACGGCCTCGCGAATCGCAATTTACTCGCAGTTATTTATTTATATTTAATTCTCACAGTAACGCGACTCGCAATGGTATTAAATCCGCCGACGCGCGTCCGACGCGCGACAAGTACGAAACGGGAAATATAAATGCGTCTAGTTAATGAGCTATCGATTCGAACTAGAGTGACGCCGTTTTGCGATTTTATATGCGCAGCAATGTGTCAGCGATCAATCACAATTATACGAGATCGT
>NW_012093001.1:0-757 GCF_000956235.1 Wasmannia auropunctata | reverse complement strand
TCTTGGTGCTTGAAAATCTTATAATACGTGAATCTTACAGTTATAATAATAATATAAAATGTTCAAGCACCAAGATCCGCTTTAGACTATATATTGGCATTTTCGTATCTCAGTTGTAACATTCCACGATCGATCCAGATAGTTAATTAAAAATAGTTAATTAAAAATTATTCGTTTGACTGGAGGTGGTTTCTTTAGAAGACGACGTGGATCATTAAAATCAATTAAATTTTGAATCGAATGCATCGCGATATTTGCTGTACTTACAATTTCGAACCACAGTAACGGAAGCGTCAAGTCGGAGAACTTTTCCACGTTGGCCATGTGTCCGATACTCTGCAGAGCCATGTTAATCTGGAATCGGAACGCCAGATCCATGGGTATCCCGGACGTCGGTTGAATGAAAAAGTAGGACTCGTGCAGCTCCTCCTGGGGATTCAGTCCTTCAACGGCCTCCTTCAGCGACGGGTCGCTCTTGTAAAAGTGCGGATACGACAGTGCGATTGGGAATCCTGTAATAAAGGTCGGGAAGATCTTACAGTATATACCTACGCGATCTCAATTCGCTGGACAGGTCTAATTCGTACGCGAGAATCTGCCTATAAATCATCGGATTACGGCGCGAAACATCGACGCGTTCCCGAGTCTCCTAAGATGTTTTCGTGTCGCGCATTACTCAGTGAAAATAGCTTTTCTCCTTATGACGTAATCGACGTGGCATAATTTTATTATCGTGAACGGGCGATCGTTTGTCGCT
>NW_012093000.1:0-565 GCF_000956235.1 Wasmannia auropunctata | reverse complement strand
ATAATTTTACAATAAAACAAAGAAAGAAAGTGAAGGAGAGAGCTCGCATGCAACACTTACGTTTTTGCACGTCCACCCACGTGTTCTCCACCCTTCCATCCTCGCCCTCGGCCTCCGGGGGCTGCGCAGACCTTGCCAAGAGTGCGGCCGGGCAGCGCCGGAATACGCAGCGTAGTACGTAAGCCGTCGCATTTATAATCGAACCTCTCAGTCGAGGCTATTCGTTCATTCATTAAGCGGTTGGCCCCGAATTATTGGAACATTAGCTTGATTGAACGAAGCTGGGCACGGCCTGTAATACACGGGATCCGCGCTGCCTCGCTTATGTCATCATCAACGTGAGGCGAAACGCCGCGCCGCCGGCCGCGCCGTTCTTATACACGCGAGCTGAAATCAAACATTCGGACCGAGAATATTTCGAGGACATATCTCTTGGATGTTCATCGAAAATTCTTAGCTCCCTCAAGATATAAAGTTTGAACAATGAATTTTTTATCAAGCTTCAAACTTCTGGAGTCAACAGAAATTGTCAAGAGATCGGAAGAGCACACGTCTGAACTCCAGT
>NW_012092999.1:0-519 GCF_000956235.1 Wasmannia auropunctata | reverse complement strand
TTCAAGCAGAAGACGGCATACGAGTTATTAAGTAGAAACGTCAGCGGTAGACAATGAAGCGGTCTAGTTAACTACACTAATTAATTACGAAAACGAGTATACGTTATAGTCGTATGCAGTCGCTTCTGCACTCGGCTGTTTGTCCGGGTTCCTCTGTGAACGGTTGTACGCGACGTCTGCGAAATTAACAAGTCTCGTGCTTAATAAAATCTTCGATTATAATCTACGCTCGAGACGTTTTTTTCCTTGCAATTTTTCCGGGTAAAAAACAAACGACGGAGAGATTTGTCCGTGCGCGGAAAGATGGAAAATTGCGTCGATTCGATCCAAGATTCGATCGCGTAGGCCGCTCGCAACAACGACTTCTCTCCTCGACCTTTAATTATCTAATTAAAACTCAACTCGTAAACCCACTAACAGCTCTCCGAACGCGCAGATGGACATCATGGAAAGTTCTTTATTGATGGAGACCGCGATTTGAAAAAATCACGCGATAATGTAGCGTAATTAATTTCAAAT
>NW_012092998.1:0-524 GCF_000956235.1 Wasmannia auropunctata | reverse complement strand
TTGGGGGCCAAAATCGGCCCTTTTTTAACATCTATAAAACTCAAAAAATACTGACAAAAATATTATATATAAAAAAATAAGTCTAATAACTAGTCAAATATAGATCCGAAGTGAATGCAGGAATTATTATATTATAAATACTTATATTTAATTACATATATCTTATCTGAAATGAAAAAAAATAGCACTCACGAACCTGACAATGCCACATTGGACTCTTACAGATACTAATCATTGATAAGTTCTGGAGACGGTTCATCCACGTTATGCAGACTTCTGTTAGAGATACCCAGGAAGCAGTCGAAAAATAATAGTCCCTGATTGAAAGAATAGAAACGCATTTAAAAGACAATGTCAATAATGACATACATTAGTAGTATTTATGTATAACATATATATTTATACATACTATTAATTTTAAAAATTTTTTGAATTATGGACATATATTTTTAAATACAAAATTTCATGAAAATTCTAATTTGTAACTTGATACAATAGATCGGAAGAGCACACGTCTGAACTCC
>NW_012092997.1:0-483 GCF_000956235.1 Wasmannia auropunctata | reverse complement strand
GAGAGCGGGAAGGGAATGCTTAGGGCTGTAGTACCGACCGCGAGGCGCGTGGGGTCGCGCGCGCGGGTGGCGCATGAGAGGAAAGGGAAGACACACGTTGGTGCGGGCGAAGAGAGAGAGAGAGAGAGAGAGAGAGAGAGAGAGAGAGAGAGAGAGAGAGGAACCCTCGTTGAGTTTTTAGCGCGAAAAAGTCTTTCCGCGTCTCGGCTATACATTAAACGCGAGAACGAATCGACAGGGAACGTCTATTCCGGAGATTCGCGACGCGAGATAAGTCGTCTCCCTCTCCTCCCCTCGAGAGGACGTCCCGCCGCGCCGTCGAGCGACATCGTCGAGGACAATGGTGTCGCCAGGTGTCGGAAACGTCTCCGTCGTTCGCCGCGGGGTTGATATCGCGATAGAATCGCACCCCGATTGCAATTGGAGACGACGGAAACGGTATGTCCCACCTCTCTCTCCCCCTCCCTCCTGTTCCCTCCTGCT
>NW_012092996.1:0-709 GCF_000956235.1 Wasmannia auropunctata | reverse complement strand
ACACTATTTTGTTCTTTCTAAACCGATAGTGGCAACTTCATTGGAATGCGTAGTCTATATTTATTACATCTATGCATTCCATTTAAATTAAATAATTACAAAATAACATTGCAGAGTTTTTGTATAAGTCAATCTACCATTGTATTCTGCTAATAGATTTTTTTTAATTTTTTGGTATTTTGCGACAAAATAGAAAATCTTGCTCCCTATTTCATTATCTAGATTAGATATTTAATTTAATCGTATACGAGTGGCGAAACATCTAAGTAAGTTAAAAATATCAATTAAAATTATTTATACTTCAAAAAACATTTTTGACATGTCATTTATTAATAATTACAATTAACTATTAAAATATTGAAAAAAAACATTAAACAATTAAAAGTCTTTAAGTAATATAAATATAAATTATTTAAAATAAACAAATAACACTTTAAATTATATAACAACATTAGTTCTTTTTTATATATAGAAATTATATACATATATAATATATATATAATTTTTATATACAATATATTTAATATATATATAATTAACTATATATATAATTTATATATGTATATGTTTTATTGTAAAGATAAAGTTAAATGGAAATAATATGTATTATTTTTTTGACTCACACACACGCATACGTACTTATCTTGCCTGCAAGTGGACGCCATGTGAGATAAATTTTGAGAATATAGATGTGCATGTAGTTGTGGAT
>NW_012092995.1:0-499 GCF_000956235.1 Wasmannia auropunctata | reverse complement strand
CAGAGAAGAATTAAATATAAATATAATTGTACAAAACAGATTTTTGAAGCATACAGTCAAATAATACACTTACATAGTTGTAATTCATCCTGACAATTGTATAAGTGCGATACGGTGCGCGGTACCAATGAAACGCAACTAGATTGCAAACTTTGCACAGTGACTGCTTTGCCGTCGTTCCCTTGACATTCTGACTGTTCCGCATCTAAAGTGGTCAACGTATAGATATCGGAACACAGAACGCTGATTTCGTGATAGATATTGCCTTGTTCGACTTGCATCAAGATAGCTTGTGGTTGTAAAAAATCATCCTGTACAAAAAGATTATGTTTCTAAATTACATGGCTTAAATCTGTGTTTCGAAAATTTAGAAAATAGTGATTATGTTTTATATAACATCAATAATACAATATGATCCACATAATATTATTTAAGATAGAGATTTTGACGCCCTCTCAATGTGTTTTCGGCTTATAATGATATATCGTACTTACGCATT
>NW_012092994.1:0-430 GCF_000956235.1 Wasmannia auropunctata | reverse complement strand
CTGACTCTCTAAAATGGCGAACGTAATATGAAAGTTCAGGCGGGGGTGGCTAGAATGCTCATAAATACATCCTCGAAGATCGCACAAATCGCTCGTTCAAGGCCAATCCCCTTCGACGTTCCCTGCGAGAGATACGACGAGGGAACCCTTCTTCGACCCGCGTAGAAATACGCGCGACGATACGGCGAGTATACGCGAGTTACGTGCACGCACGCGTGTAACATACACGGACGCGAGGTCCGAATGTATCACAGTGCAAAAGAAGGAAAATGATGGAAAAGGGAAAGATGGAAGAGAGAGAGAGAGCACGGGTGGAAACTGGCAAGAGAGCAACGAAGAAAAGAAACGAGAGGAGGCCAAACCAGGCAGAAAGCCAGTCCAATTTCTCAAACCTGTCCAATCTGTGTCGTATGCCGTCTTCTGCTTGATA
>NW_012092993.1:0-670 GCF_000956235.1 Wasmannia auropunctata | reverse complement strand
TGATGAAGATGACGATGACGACGATGATGATGTGGAAGACGACGACGATGACGAATCCACAAGTACAGACGAAGAAAAGAAAGACGCCAAAATGCAAGATACTCCGGAGGATAGTAAAAATAAAGCTTAGCACTCATTTACCAATGTGTCAAATAGCGATAATTGAAAATAAACTATCAATTATATTATCAAAAAGTTGAATCGCGCACAAAACCTACAAAAAATATGAGAATTCAAGAAGAGGAATAATTCAAATATTTTGTAAAATATAAACCGATTTACAATTTTTAAATATTCATACATTTGCAATATGCACAATATTTAAATTTGACAGTCTAAGAGACATCTAAGAGAAACGTACATACATGGATGATAATATATAACGAACAGAGCGAATATAACGCTCGAATAAAGAAATGATCGTGAAGAAATAAACGTTGTTTATTGTACACGAATTTTATGCAATTTAAATAAGAGTCTTACAAAATCATATTTATACACAATCATAACACATATACATTTAAATATGCGTTATACGCGCAACGTTGTGTATTCAGACGGGAATGCAAAAGTGTGAGACCCAAGAGCATTAACACTAGGTAACAATCCAGCGTTTGGAATAATGTTCCAGGACAATGTTAACGTTACATTCTTATTCCCCCTGTAAAAA
>NW_012092992.1:0-395 GCF_000956235.1 Wasmannia auropunctata | reverse complement strand
TTTTTAGATACTTCGGCAAAATTATATTCTTTCCACTCACTTGATTATTATTAGCACGATCACGTTTTCTTAACAACACGTAAATATTAAATTTAATTGTTTAGCACCTAGCTGTACAATTGCAGTTATTATAAACAGAAAAAATCGTGAAAATTTTTTATTGCACTTAACGTAATTGTTTCTAGTTTTTTATAGCCATATTTTTTAAAGTTTTAAAAAAGCTGTTTCTTCAAATGCTTTTTTATTTAATTGGGTCCTTAAGTAATTAAACAGCATAGACGCAAACAAGCGTCGTGCATTCTGGTTGCCGTTATATACGTGTCTCGTATAGAGGTGGACATTAATGTCCTCTCTTGGGCAATTTAGTGCATATCGTATGCCGTCTTCTGCTTGAA
>NW_012092991.1:0-510 GCF_000956235.1 Wasmannia auropunctata | reverse complement strand
CAGAGATGTGTATAAGAGACAGGCTCCGGACTAGCGATATCTAACAAATCTCTCTTATCAATGTTAGTCTATCAGTTAATTTTAGTAACAAAAATTTGTTTGAATAAACATAATTACACGTCAGATAATGATGGAAATGTTTAACGTTAGTGCATAATTATTGTCGCTGTAACTTATAGAAGGCTTGACAGAAGCTTTTTACATGGAATATCCTGTTTATACCATACGTTAAAATCTATTTATATAATATCAGCCTTCAAAAGACAGGTCGAGGCCTCTTCAACGAGATCATATTCTTTGCCGGGAGAAATTACCTCCTTCTTAATGCGTTTAATATGAAGGTAGACGGGATTGCCGGTGTTCTCGTAATACCGGGCGACGTGCTCTCGTCCGAGGCCCACGAAGGTGGTGAGGCTGACGTAGAGGCCGGTGGCCGCATCCTGAGGAAATAAAGGGGAAACATTGTTTTTCAACCGATAACGATCGCGACGAGTCTCGCTCGGGGGGAGG
>NW_012092990.1:0-389 GCF_000956235.1 Wasmannia auropunctata | reverse complement strand
GCTGTCGGATTCCTGTGAGAAATAACGAATTCAATTAGATTTCAATCAGATTCCTGTTTTAATTAAATAATTTTTAATTGTTAAAGTACGACGTTTATTTTATAATTTAATCTATATATATATGTATGTAAAAGATATATTTTCTCTCCTTTCTTGAGACAGATTGATTTATTTGAACAGAAATTTCTCTTCTCCTGCTAAATAAATGCTAGGCTCGACGCAGCCGTCAAGTCGACGCCGCGGTTGTAGTCAGCTATAAAGACCCCGACGGCGCTGCCTTGCAGCTGCCTGCGCGCTCTCAACCGCGCGCTTTGCATCCCAATATCCGACGGTGTTGCATTATGCCAAGGGCGCAAAGTGTGGGTAAACGCCTCCATTAAATCGCGCGT
>NW_012092989.1:0-478 GCF_000956235.1 Wasmannia auropunctata | reverse complement strand
TTTCAACGAAATCAAGTCCAGGTCTCTGTGCACAACCTTTTGCTACCAAACGAGCTTTTCTTCTCTCTATAGTACCATCTTGTAGATACTTGGTCCTTAATACCCAAAGAGAGCCGATGGCTTGACAATTTTTAGAAAGCTCCACGAGTTTCCAAGTATTGTTTTGCACTAGAGCTTCGTACTCCTTTGACATGGCCTTTTTCCATTCTTGTTTATGTGGTCCGGATAATGCTTCTTCCGCGGTGATATCTCCTACAGCACTATATGCCATTTGTACGTCATGTTCTGTGCCGTTGGATTCCGTGTTTGCGTCTTGAAAAAGCTTTCGTGGTCTCCCCCTTTTTCCTGTTCTTAATAACTTTGGTCTACCGGGACTTCGTTTCGGTGTTGAGTGATTCTCCGTGCTTGCGCTCTTTTTTTCATACGTATCCTCTTGGTTATCAGATTGCTCTTGACGAATTTCTGTATCTTCTTTTTC
>NW_012092988.1:0-769 GCF_000956235.1 Wasmannia auropunctata | reverse complement strand
CGGAGTAATTGTTGTTTTTGAAGGAAAGAGATTAATACTAAGGCGTCCCGATTTACTGTATTACAGTACTGACCAATCTGCTAATGACAGATATTTGAAGTTATTTAGAGATAAAAATTCTAATATCAAAAATGTTCAGATTACAGTAGTCTTTAAATGGGAAGTGTTTAAAGATGATCAATCTGATTGCTCAAAATTCACGCGTTTAGGTCCATTGCATAGTGAAGACGCCCTGAGACGCCCTTAGATATTAATGTTTATATATTTTTTTGTGAGAACTTTTGAATTTATATTTTCCTAATTTTTCTTATATATATATATATATATATATATATATAAATATATATTTAAAATATATATGTATTATCATATACAGTCAGTGGCACAAGAGCGTGTTATCTATTTCTCTTGAGAAAGAAAAGATTTTTAAAAAATAATTGTATGATTTTGAAGTAGGTATATTATATACGCTTCGATGCATTTATATTTAATACATCTAGTTCCCTCCGTTGTCGATTAAGACTTGGAAATATCGAGACATTTTTACAAGGTTTTTTGTAAAAGTTTCGGAAACTCCAGATCATGAACTTCCAAATCGAATGTAATTGATACAATAATTTCTTCAGAGTGAAGACACGCTTTTTCTTTATCTAGATTTTTATAGCATTCCGTACATTTTCAATCGTGTTAACATGAAAAGATTGTAAAAATCAATGTTTTGTAAAAATGTCATTTTATGTACCCTGTATCTGTCTCTTATACACATCTC
>NW_012092987.1:0-547 GCF_000956235.1 Wasmannia auropunctata | reverse complement strand
CTGAGAAACGCTCGGGCCGAGGCAAAGTAGCGCTTTACTTCGGTGTAGACGGCTCGAAAGACAGGAACTGGTCCCTACTAAGGTATCGAGGACCCTTTTATACCCGGCGATGAGGTCTTTCACCTCCCCCCTTTTGCGACAATTTCCCATACAGCACTTAATATTGCAGCAATATTGCAACAAAATTACAATATTGCAGTAATATTAAAGCAATAATATAATATTTGAGCAACATTGCAGCAGTATTATTATGAGATATATCACAATGTAATATTGCTGTAATTCGGCTACAATATTGTATTCTGATATATTACAATTCAGTATTGCAACAATATTGCAGCAGTATTACTATCATATTTTAATATTGTTGTGACTACAATATTGTAATATGATATATCACAATGCAGTATTGCTGTGATATTACCTAAATATTTCAATGTGGTATTATAATTTATACCACAACGCAATTTTGTAGTATATCATACTATAATATTTCAGAAATATCACTAAAATATTACGTTGTGGTATATATATATATATATATATA
>NW_012092986.1:0-547 GCF_000956235.1 Wasmannia auropunctata | reverse complement strand
TTCCCAGACAATGTATAAATAAAAATTTGCGTAAGAGACATATGTGTAAAAGACGTCTAAAATAAATAAATAAAAATTTGCACAAGAGACATATGTGTTAGAGACGTCTATCTATGACTTGAAAAAGAAATAATAAAAAAAACGAAAAAAAAACATAAAAAGTCAAAGAAAAAAAAGTTTTCTGGGATGTTATTCCAAATGACCAAACGTATCTACTGTACTCCTTATTTGCTGTAATTCAGCCAGTATTGATCGCTGTACTTGCAAAAGTTGTCGTTGAATAACTAACTCATTTTTTTTTATGACTAATTTTTATTTTTGAATATAAACTATTTCATGTTGTAATTGTGTCTTTGATTTTTGTTCTTCTTGAATATGACTTGTCCCAGGATGGTGTCTTTGATTTATGTACATTTTCTTGGGTATGAATCGTCTTAGGTGACAATGATTGTGTTTTTAATCCTAAAATAAAAAGATAAAATATTTATTTGTATTTATGATTGGTTTTATGTATATGTTACAGAAAAAGCGTATATATATTTAATAA
>NW_012092985.1:0-1276 GCF_000956235.1 Wasmannia auropunctata | reverse complement strand
ACGTGTGCTCTTCCGATCTTTATTACAGTGATAAATCGATTTAACTTATAATAATTTTATAAATATTAACAGTAAAAAACTGAAATCACAACACAATACTAATATAACATAAAGACATGTAACAGAGTAGTTGCGAGAAAATTAGTTTTATTTTTTCTATTTTTTCTGACTTCTGCGGCGTAAATCCTCGCGCGGCTATTGGGCTTGCCCTATTTTTTTTTTTATTAACCGAACTTTTAACTCAATTAATTTTATTAGGGACTAACTTGTATCTTAACTAAGTTAAATTTTTAGACTGTTAACTTTAACTTAATTTAGTTAAAAAAATATATATTAATTTACCCAACCCTGCCAATTAGTAAAATTAGAAGAGAGATAAACAGCATATTTTTCATAAGAAAGAATTTTGTACTAATTTTGCATACATTAGTGCTATTTTACAAAAACATGAGAATATTTGTAATTTTTATCCTAGCTGGTTTTGAAAGTTCTTCGTTAATAGCGACGTACGCTTTATACGAATTATCTCAACGTCAAGACGTGCAAGATAAAGCTCGCGAGGAAATTGACGAAATGTTGTCAAAGCACGGTGGTCTGACCTATGACGCTCTGAGCGAAATGACATATCTTCAAAATATAATAAATGGCAAGTACACATGTCATCGGAATAAATTTCCACTTGACAGGAGATGCAACAAAGAAAAATATTATATTATTTATATGTATATTTAAATCGCTTGGGCATTTTGAAAGAAATTTATGTCTTCCTACCCTTTTTTTTTATATGTTGCAGAAACTATGAGAAAATATCCACCTCTTTCTATCTTGAATCGCGTTTGTACTAAAGAAATAAACTTACCGACAACAAATATTTGCGTGCCAAAAGGAACATTAGTAACTATACCGCTGCTTGGTTTACAGCGAGATCCGTCGATATACCCAGACCCAGATAAATTTGATCCTGAACGGTTCAACGCAGACAAAATAAAAGAGAAGCATCCTTACTCTTTTATACCAATCGGACATGGTCCGCGATACTGTATTGAGAATATAAATTAATTAATTGATATATTTAATTTTATTTATATTTAAATTAATAAAAAAAACTTTTAACTTTATAAACCAAATACTTTTTATTTTAATTATATATAAGTCTATTTGTTACAATATTTACATTTAAATTGGTAATGGTCATTTTAATATTTATCATTTCAAAATCTTTTTTAATTATAATAAAAACATATGCTTTATTTATAGCAATTTTTGTTAGTAAAAT
>NW_012092984.1:0-312 GCF_000956235.1 Wasmannia auropunctata | reverse complement strand
TTTTAAATGTAAATTATGTCGTATCAACGTTTATAAAAATAAATACGGAAGAGAATTTGTAAATTATAACTCAATTACCAATTACTATCTTGATAACCACATTATTTTGCAGTACAAAATTTGTACGTATAAATCTGATAATAATTGTTATATAAAATTACTAAGTTAGAGAAAAGATTATAATGGCTTGTTATATAACGCATACATATTCAATTCTTTTATATTCACTCTTTAAGCGCTCCTTCAGTTGTTTGTGCTAGGAAGAAGTGCCATTGAACCTTGCCGCGCATGCGTTGTGATCTTATAACGCTC
>NW_012092983.1:0-1381 GCF_000956235.1 Wasmannia auropunctata | reverse complement strand
AGAATAATGCAGGACTTGATTTCCTCGGTTGTCGCCAATAAGCAGCTCTACAGAGGACACAGGTCCCACGCTGATTCCAATATCCAGATATTTGAAAGCTGTATGTGTCAGTGCAAACCTTCTTCCCAAAATATGAGGCGTGTACCAAGGTTTCATGGTATTAGTTGAAATACTGTAAAAAAGAATACATATATATAAACAATTGAGATGTAGTAAATATATTTCAAAAATAAAAAAATTATAGATACTTACGGTCTCTCGCTCGTTTCGTTCTTTATCGGAACGTAGTAGTTCATGCTTCCCTAATATATTTTTTCTAACAGTTCACCGACCGACTGTTGCAGTAAGCCTCCGTCCAAGCCCTTTTTAACTTGTCTCCCCTCCTTTTCTTTCTCTATCATTTTAGTTAAATAAAGTTTTTTAAAGAGCATAGCCAAGAAAGCTCTCGTTATGCCAGTCCCAATCCCTAATCTCTTCATCAATTTTTATCGCTTTTTCATACACACAATACCACTGCCATTTCGAATGTTTATGGCACACTGTTGTCATAACTGTTGTTATCTCATTTTTAGAAAGTACATTTGTAAAACCAAGTTCACGATTCCGAATAAGACGTGCAATCGCTGAAAACAAGGTTTATCCGCATCCATTTTCATAAAGTGACTATACTGAGAAACTCAACCGATAGAATAACCAAGAGTCTCCTCCGCATTTTGAGGAGAACTTGTTTTCACAAGTGCGGAATTACTTATCTTGGGTCATCATCATTAGGCTCAGTCGTAAAAAAGGGCACGCGAATGTCCTAAAGACATAAAAGTGTTATTTTCCCGAAAAGCTAATGCATTAGACCCTATCGTAAAAAAAGAGCACGCGAATGTTCCAAAGACACAAAAGTGTTTGTCCGCAAGGGGTAACACGCATTAGAACTCGGCAAAAAATCGAGAGCCTTCTTTGTATTTTTTTCTCTACATTTTATTCTCATAAGTGCGGAAAGGCTTGTCTCAGGTCCAGTTGTAAAAAAAAGGGCACATGAATGTCCCAAAGACATAAAAGTGTTTTTCCACAAAAGCAACGAGCATTAGACCCTGTCGTAAAAAAAGGTATGCAAATGCTTTCCTAAGGTGTAGACAAGTTTTTTTTTCGCAAAAGGTGAAACGCTATCTCGATATCTATTTCCCCGAACCTACCTTACCTTTGTAACGCCTGAGATACATTATGAGACGCATAGTTTTCAAAATACTACGTACCCTAAATGCCACCCCCTCAGTAGCATATAAAGTGAAGAGACTCGGATGCATTCAGTCAGTAGTAGAGTTCGAAGTAGTGCGTGAGAGCGAAATGAATATCGAACAAATACTAGTACTTGAAAGTGACGAAGAAG
>NW_012092982.1:6164-6562 GCF_000956235.1 Wasmannia auropunctata | reverse complement strand
TATGTCCAGATCTTGCCTTGACCGGTTGGATCATGTCCAGATCTTGCCTTGACTGGCTGGTTCATGTCCAGATCTTGCCTTTACTGGCTGGATCATACTCGGATCTTACCTTCACTAGTTGGATCATGTCCAGATCTTGCCTTGACCGGTTGGATCATGTCCAGATCTTACCTTCACTGGTTGGATCATGTCCAGATCTTGCTTTAACCGTTTGGATCATGTCCAGATCTTGCTTTGACCGGTTGGATCATGTCCAATTCTTGCCTTGACTAGTTGAATCGTGTAAGGAAAGACGGAAAGTGAATACTTTACAAGATACATTTTGAATTTTTCAAATTGCAACTTTGGAGCTTTATAACTCGAAAAGTATTCAATAAAAAACATTTGATTATAGTGTT
>NW_012092982.1:3105-3941 GCF_000956235.1 Wasmannia auropunctata | reverse complement strand
GCGCGCGCGCTCTGTCACCTGCTCGCCGCGTGCCCCGTGCGTGTTCCCCTCAACTCCGGCGCCAGGTCGCCTGCACCCCTCGTCCTCTCCATCGCGGGTGACCTTGAGTCCCCGTTGTCGCCGTTCCTTGTGCTCGGTGAGGCGCCGTGGTACATAGAAGAGGTTCCAAATAATTAAAATAATTAATCTAATACGCGATTTAAGTTCGGGCCTCCCGGAGATCTCGGTCTCACGCTTAGCAACGCGGCTGTCGGCCCGGCAAAAGAGCGCGAACCCGCGCCTTGTGACGGCGGCGGGACGCTGCTTCGCTGCAGCGAGCTGCAACGTCACAATATATATTGTAGAATTAATTTTTACTGCATTGTTTCCGACGTTGATAAAAATTTTTCTTTTCCTCTTGGATGACTTCAAGATTATTTCAGATAAGTTTTACTAAACACATTTTTATTATAAAACTTCTTAATATATATTTATATATATTCTTTTTCTTAATACATATTTATATATATACTAAAAAAGATTGATACTTTGTATGGTATTTTTTTCAGGTAGCAGTTTTTGTTTAACATTATTAACATTATAATTTTTTGTAATCAACAAGTATGTCGAAACATGTTCTTTACTATGAGTAACAAGACCCACAC
The DNA here is from genome assembly GCF_000956235.1 of Wasmannia auropunctata. NCBI lineage: Eukaryota > Metazoa > Arthropoda > Insecta > Hymenoptera > Formicidae > Wasmannia > Wasmannia auropunctata. The sequence goes on along the minus strand of NW_012092982.1, from coordinate 3,297 downwards.
AAGGTGTACAATAGCTACAGCATAGAAAACAGTATCCAAGCATCTTGACTCTCTTTAGATCACATTCCACCCAAAAATTAATCGGAAATAAAATAAATATAAATAATAAAATAATAAAATAAAAATTTTTTAATTTTTCGATGCCTACGACAGGCATCTCTATGCCTGTCTCTTATACACATCTCTGAGCGG
>NW_012092982.1:0-2238 GCF_000956235.1 Wasmannia auropunctata | reverse complement strand
TCCGCGCAAGTCAGTCGATCTCTTTCGTTCCCGATTCTAGTCTATTACTCATGTATTAAATTCACTATCAGTTATCTTTATAATAAACTCTTAATTGTTCTATAATCGACTCTTCATCGCTTTATTGCTCACTCCTGCTCATCAGGTTATGGGTCCAGATTAGAGTTCGCGATAGTGAAAACGTGTAATATAGACAGCGACTGTACGAGCACGTGCAAGGTGAGAATTATCGGTGTGCTGCCACGTGTCGCAATCATGGCGGAAGAAACTCTTTTCGGAAAAGGAATAACGAAATTCAACGGTTCAGATTTTTCGACTTGGAAATTTGAAATAACGCAGCTTCTGATGGCTCACGGACTGGAAGATCTCATCGACGGATCTCGACCGAGGCCGGAAGGTGAAAGGACGTCTGCATCCATCAAAGCGTGGGTAAAAGACAATGCAAAGGCCATGAGCATTATCTCCATATCTATGGAAAGAAAACAGCTGCAAGGACTGATCATTTGCGCGACGGCCAAATATATGTGGCAAACCCTACTCGGAATTTATGAACAAAAATCTGCATCGAGCAAGCTTCTGCTGATGCAAAGATATCACGAGTACCGGATGAACCTTAACGACACGGTCGTTCAACACGTAACCCATGTTCAAAATCTTGCAAGTCAACTGAAGGACGTCGGACAACAGATAGATGAAACGGACGTGATGGCAAAAATTCTAGGCTCATTATCGTCCAAGTATAGCACACTTGTCACTGCCTGGGACAGTGTTCCAATAGCTGATCAGAAAGTCGGAATTCTTCTAGAAAGACTTATAAAAGAAGAAGCTAAGATGTCTGTGGAAGAAGAAACAGCGAGTGCCCTCGCTGTTATAAACACCTATAAGAAGAAGAAGGACATACGGACAAAGAGCGACACAAACATTACAAGGGCACAATACGAATGCCATTACTGTAAGAAAAAAGGGCATCTCGCGAAGGAATGTCGAAAGAGGAAGAAAGATCTGAAAGACAAATACGACAACAAAAGAAGCAGCGAATCAAGTGCTTTTGTCGTGACTTCTTCCAACAACAATCCCGATGGCAGTTATCGACAAGATCCAAAGATAAAACGACATCGACAAGACCTTCTCTCTCAGAGTCTCAAGGATATCTGGCTCATGGACAGTGGCGCTTCGCGCCATATCACTTTTCAACGCGAGTGGCTCACCGATTTCAAACCAAGAAACAGTGACACCGTATCACTCGATGACGACGAACAGCGTGAAGTTCGGGGAGAAGGCACGGTACTAATTGAAAAATTTGTCAACGAACAGTGGATCAAGTCAAGAATTAACAATGTGCTCTATGTGCCAGATTTAAAAAAGAATCTCTTCTCAGCAGGTGTGTGCGCAGCAAACGACTTTAAAGTTATTTTCAGCAAGTATGAAGTGACATTAGTGCGTGACGATGATGTTCAAGCCATCGGGTATCGTGAAGACAATAACATCTATCGTATGCTTTTCCGAGTAATCACGTGCGCTAATCCGGAAGAAGCAAATGTATCCACCACTAGCCTGTACGGGTGGCATGAAAGACTTGGACATATTAACAAACAAGTACTGAGTGAAGTAATCGCCAATCAAGTGGTGGATGGAGTGAAGGTATCCAACAAAGATGATTTTTTCTGTGAGTCGTGCCAACTCGGGAAGGCGCACAGACTAAAATTCAACAAAGAAAGCGCTGAACGGGCCTGGAAGCCCGGCGAATTTATCCACTCCGACGTATGCGGACCATTTTCGGACACATCGATTGGAGGATCAAGGTTTTTCCTATCATTCATCGACGAGGCAAGTGGCTACCGAATCGTATACTTTCTAAAACATAAATCCGATGTTGTCGACAGATTCAAGGATTTTGAGAGGATGTTAGCCAATAAGTTCGAATACACAATGAAAGTTCTGCGAGCAGATAACGGACGGGAGTACTGCAATCGAGCCATGGAGAGTTATCTAAAATCCCGTGGTATCAGACTAGAAAATGCCCCGTAACCCCCGAACAGAACGGGAAGGCGGAACGAGAGAACAGGATCGTAGAGTCCGCTCGAACTATGATCCATGCAAAAGGTCTATCTCAAAAATTATGGGCGGAAGCTGTAAACACGGCCGTATACCTACTAAACCGAACTTTAGTTTCGAAGAAGAACAAAATCACACCATATGAAATGTGGTGGAAAAGAAAACCAGATCGGAAGAGCACAC
>NW_012092981.1:0-1475 GCF_000956235.1 Wasmannia auropunctata | reverse complement strand
CGTGTGCTCTTCCGATCTCATTAATGTTACATTAATGTGTATATTTTATTTGAAAATTATAAATAAAGTTATGTTATGCACAATTTTTTTTTATTTCCTTCAATTAAATGCGTCATATTTTGAAATCTGGATATGTAACGACTGATTTTAGTAATTGTAACAATTGACCCCGCATATAGGGCTAATTGTTACAAGTTGTATCACTTTACATTTTTTATTAATACAACAAAATTAATTATATTATTAATTATAAAAATAATTTCTATGTTGTTGAAGCATGTGGCTATTGAAAAATATCTTTACGGTATTTATTTTATTTATTAGTTATATGTAAAAAATTCATGAAAAAAAATTATATCAACCAGCCCCGGTCTCCCCTAACTAGTTTACAATAGTTTTTATAAAACTAGCTAGTTTACAATAGTTTTTATAAAATGAGAGAGTCAATAATCATATCATTTTTAGCTAAATATTTTTAATTGAAACTGTATTTAAAGTTTTGTTAATCATGTTTACTGTTTTTTTATAACAATGATGAAATATCAACAGTTATTTTATAACAATGGTAAATAATTTAAATGATGAAATATAAAACAAAAAACACTTTAAGGGGTTAGCCTTTTCCCTAAAGCCTTAAAATGATACCTATAAGTTTAGGATTTTTTTGTGGGTAAATAGATAACTTTATTTAAAAGCTGTTTAGAGGACATTGTTGTACATATATAAAAAACTAAAAAAAATATTTTTTTCATTTTTTTATGCACAAAATGGCGGCGCAATGGTCTACTACGGAATCCCTTTTTTCTGTTTTTTCAAATTGGTGTACAGGATTCCAGACACACGATTTGCTCTTGAACAAAATACAAAGAATTTTTATTATCTACCTATTAAAATTTATAGAAGTACGTAGTTTTTTAAAATATTGATTTTTCTTGAAATGGCAGCTATTTTTACGAAAAGTTCGTATTTTTGTCAATACAAGTCTTTCGTAAAATAGCTGCCATTTTGAGAAAAATCAATATTTAAAAAATCCCTACGTACTTTTTTAGTCTTTAATATGTAGATAATGAAAATTCTTTGTGTTTTGTTCAAAGTCAAACCGTGTGCCTGGAATCCTGTACATTGATAGAAAAAAAGGAATTCCGCAAGTGTAGGCCAGTGCGCCGTCATTTTAGACATAAGAAAAATAAAAAAATATTTTTTTTAGTTTCTTATATATGTACAATAATGTCTTCTAAGCAGATTTTAAATAAAGTTATCCATTTACTCACAAAAAAATCCCAAATTTAACGTATCAATTTAAAACCTCAGGGGTGACCTTTTCATCTTTGTTGACCATAAAATTAGCTCTTGTTTCATGAATTTTTTTTAAGGAAATTTATTATATACAGTAAAACGCGGGTTTTTGCATAAACTTACATATTATTTGAACAGCAAAAAAGATATTTTTTATATTTATTTAAAAATGTATTTTA
>NW_012092980.1:0-433 GCF_000956235.1 Wasmannia auropunctata | reverse complement strand
TCTGCCGGATAATTCTGTAAAATACTGTGGATCCACATCCGTCATAGCAATCACTTTATCCACAGCTTTGTGTTTTTTTGCTTCCTTCGCTTCTATCTCAACGTCCACCTGTACTTATATTAAGTTGTTAAGGAATCATAACAATGCGTATTATATATGTATCCACTGAAATATTCTTTTTTTTATCTAGCGGTTGTAAAACTTAAGGATAAAAAGACGATCCTTGAAAAATTTTCTTAGAATTTTTTTTACATAATTTTTCTAAATTTCTAATAAATTTTATAATTTTTTAGACATTTTTTCAGATTTTTTATATAAATAAGAACACTTTTCAGAAATGCTAAGAAAGTTGAAGTCTTTTTAGAATTTATATTTGTGATTTCTAAAATATTTAAAAATTTCTTATTCTATAATTTTCGAAGAAAATTGATAA
>NW_012092979.1:0-601 GCF_000956235.1 Wasmannia auropunctata | reverse complement strand
GTCCAGATATCTGTAGTTAAGCAAAGGTGATCGACCTTCGAAAGCATGATCTTAATTTTTGGACTAAACAGCTCGTACTTTTTATCCATCCGCTTTGTAATAGTTTTACGACATGGCACAGTATATAGAGGTGCCACGATACTTAAAAGGCTTCTAAATTCTTTATCTTCGACTATCGAGAATGGTTGTCTGTCTACTGCTATCATATACAGGATGGCGTTCGTAATTTTAGATGCCATATTACCACCATCTAAAATAATAAAATTTAAATAAAACATGACATATTTAGAAATATTCTTTATATGCAACTTCTAGTCAAAATTACCAGTGTATGTTTTTATTTTGCGGAATGCTTTGATGATGGATGGCTGCTTTTGAGCGATGATGGATGACGATGTTGAGCAAATTAAGGCAGGGATTTCTTCTTCTGATATACACAATAGTGTACATGATCTTGATCGTCTAGATTGTGTACTTGTCGAGGTTGATGGTGAAGGCAAATTAGATTCAACCGGTGTAGGATCGTCTTCTGATTCTTGATTGGTAGATGTTGGCGTATCACAAATTTTTTTTTGTGCAGAACTATCTTCAGAATCAATGT
>NW_012092978.1:0-324 GCF_000956235.1 Wasmannia auropunctata | reverse complement strand
GGCGAAATTAGCAGCAGGAAAACCTAACGAACCGACTACGACTAAGCCTGACAACACGGAGATAACTAAGGGATCTCAGGTTTTACACTCTGCGTTTGGAAGTGAAGTCAATACGCCATACGTTCTACTGGCAACCGCTCTGGTTATTATCACGTCCGAGCACGGAGATTCATCAAACGCACGAATTTTGATTGACCAAGGCTCGGAGGTGTCACTAATTACGGAACGATTAGTACAACGACTACGACTACCACGTACTCGATCTCACGTTCCGCTAATTGGTATAGGAGGTGTCGCATCTAACCGAACTAAAGGTATGACCTG
>NW_012092977.1:0-780 GCF_000956235.1 Wasmannia auropunctata | reverse complement strand
GGCAAATATAGGACTGAAAAAAGTTGAAGAATTGGTTTAATCGATATCTTCTACAACACATAGTTACACTATAATGCCGATTATTTCAGCAGACGGACGTCTTCTTTCACCACTGTATACAGTTTTGAAAGAATCTACGGGAACATTTGGGCCACGGTTGCTAGAAACCCTATTTCCTCCAGTTAACATTTACATCGAAGCTTCAAAATCAGGAAAACTAACGTCTGAACATTTAAAGACTTGGTTCAACGAAGTCTGTCTACGGCCGAATACTGGCCGTAAAAGCATGCTTCTACTCAACTCGTGGACGAGACACTGCCCGAGCCAGCTAGACCAGTTGATTCCACAAGATAAAGAAGTACAATTTGAAACCATTCCAAAGAAGACGACGAGTATCATTCAGCCTTTGGATGTATATGGTTTCCGGATTTGGAAAAATTTCGTGCGAACATTTTCGGATAATATAATTTTTCAAGAGATTGATATCAATTTGCACTCCCGTAATGAAATAATTAAATTGCAATCACTTAACCCACAATCAGTTTTCTTCGTCCTAGATTTAAAAATCTTTTTCAATATGCTTGGTATAAAAGCGGATATTTAGAAAACACATCCCGACAAATTTCAAAATCCTGTAAAATTCTGTTATTTCAAAAATGAAAAAGATATACCCAAATGTAGTATTTGTGGGATGGCCGCTTTTATGCGCTGTGCATGGTATGGCAAGTATTTTTGTTTTAAACATTTTTATGAAGAATATCATTATTGTACCGATTACAA
>NW_012092976.1:0-376 GCF_000956235.1 Wasmannia auropunctata | reverse complement strand
TCGAACACCTAATGGACATTCTCATTCTAATCCTTTCCTGTGTGATATCGTTCGTGTTTGTAAGTATTCGTTTGCAGGTTAGAAAATACCACTTTCTCTGTGGATATTAGCAGTGATAAAAATGCTCATTTTACAGTGCCCTATGCAAATTGCAATTGAAAGTCGACGCGGAATCGAAAGAAATACACAGGGAGGTGATTGATGCTGCGCATCGGTATTTGAAAGACGAAAATCGATTGGCGAATACTCGCTGGTACATAGGAACCTTGAGGCACGCAGATTTTACTATTAACGAAGAAGTCACAATGGTACGACGTCATATTTGTTTGATTTTCACTTCGACGCTAATACCTACGTTCACTCAAGTTTATTTCAA
>NW_012092975.1:0-593 GCF_000956235.1 Wasmannia auropunctata | reverse complement strand
ATTTAAAGATTTAAAAGAGTAAAAATGATTTAAAGATAAAGTTAGGAAAAACAGTTCAAGTATTATATTTATGTGTATAAATGTAAGAAACACAAGTTTTTTTAAATTCTAAATTTGTCCTTTAGGCAATAATAAGCAACTTCATGTGGAATAAGTCTAATAATTAATTTTTGAATGAACAATCAAATCAATTTATATGCAACATTCAACATACATATACAAGATATTATATTGTTTTATTTTAAATATTGTTTAGAATATTAAAAAAATAATTTTATTATACCATATTAGTTATTTCCACTGAGCAGCTTCCAGGATTAAGAGCAATCAGATGGACAGATTTATTAACTTCATCAGCTTCAACAACAATAACAGCAATTATATCAATTAAAATTATAGCTTTTATTTTTGACTTATTGCGTATAATGTACTGACTATATAATCATTTACATGACACAGATTTTGTTGTCTGACTTATAGAAAAATTTATATCAACAATAAAGTTTATCGGATACATAAAATAGAAAACGTGAAACTTTTAATTTTTTAGTTATAATAAAGTATATCAAGCATCGTGAGATGCGCAGTAGTTT
>NW_012092974.1:0-402 GCF_000956235.1 Wasmannia auropunctata | reverse complement strand
TATAGGTTTTAACGGCAAAATTGTAAATGAAGATTTGTTGGCAGAAAGTCGTTTGAAATGGCATTTTATATAACATACTAAAAGTGACCGTCCATGTATAATTTGCGTAACTTTTTGCCTTCGAAAAAGTGACGAAAATGCGGGTTTCAAAAATGCAACTCTGAAAGTATTGAGTTTATCAAAATATACTGGTTATTATCAAAAAGAAATTTAGCAAAATGATGAACAATTTGGTTTTTAATTTTTTTAATATCGAACGATAAATACTTTCTGAGATATTTTTTAAGGAAGTTGTATTTTTGGTCATTTCAAGAATGAATCAATTTTTCGCATTTTTTTCGGAAATATTTCGGATTTGGATACTTTTACGTAGAAAAAACCTCTCATGAAGATTGAAGGTTA
>NW_012092973.1:0-372 GCF_000956235.1 Wasmannia auropunctata | reverse complement strand
ATCCAAAATTCTCGAAATAGTAATTTTAATAAATCTAATAATTTAATAGTTTAGCAAGTATCCATTGTGCAGAAAAACTTATGGTCTTCAATAAAAGGTTATATGTACGTATGTGCACTATATTGTATACATCACGCACATTACGCATATGCGACAAAAAATCCATAATTAATTTGCAAATTTAGTTTTAAAAAATGTACATACTCTGAAAGATATACATACAGAATATGTGAATTTGTTTCATAATAATCTGTCATGGAATATTTATAAATTTACTTTAAAACACATTTATCGAGAAACAGAAATACTTGTAAAACAAAAATATTGTATCTTTTAAACAATATAAATTCAGTTTATCTTCAAATTCACATT
>NW_012092972.1:0-411 GCF_000956235.1 Wasmannia auropunctata | reverse complement strand
ACTTATTTTTTCTATTATATATTCTATATCTCTCGTGTTTAAACAAATATTAACAGCCAACTTTAACAGCGGCGAGATACGACCGTCTCAACGCTATTCAACAGTATTCAGCCGAACGGATACGCGTTTATTCGCCAATCTTTAAAAATTAATATCTCGTTAACGATTGCGAATTTTGCAAAATGGTATAGAGGACTTTTCTGTTTAGTTTAATCTGCTCTAGCAGCTTACAAGATTTGATACGGTTATTACCGAACACCCTGTATGTAACAATTTAATTTTAAACCGATCGAGCAATTTGGACTGCGTTCGGAGAAATATTTTTGTTTTGTATTATCTATATAGTGTTTAAAAATATAGCTGTAAAATAAAAATAAAATGACACAAAAAGAGATCGGAAGAGCACACGTC
>NW_012092971.1:0-878 GCF_000956235.1 Wasmannia auropunctata | reverse complement strand
CCAGCCCGCTCAGAGATGTGTATAAGAGACAGGAGTTTTATAAGCGATCGTTTAGATGTAGCGCGGTTGAGTTGTGGAACGGTCTCCCATCTGAGCTACGAAACTCGGAGACGCAATGCGTTTTTAGGGCAAAACTGTATGAGTACCTGTTTAACTCATATGCTTAGTTTTATTTTTATTGTTCTTATCTTTTGTTATCTGTTTTGTTATATTTCAGTTCATGTTGTTAAATTTTTGTTTTTAAATTCTTTGTCTTACATAAGCATGCGTGCATGCGCATGTATACATCCACACAACATGTACACACACAAATATACATTATACTCTACGTATATTTTCTTGTATATCTTTATATACTGTTGTACTATTGTATTATTTGAAGCATTATTTGCATATGTATATATCGATGTAATTTCTATTCTCTGCGCTTAAGAGGATCTATCCTGGAGCGCATAATAAATGGCGATTTCATCATCATCATCTCTCTCCACTCTCTCCCCCATCCTCCCCCTCTCTCTCTCCACTCTCTCCCCCATCCTCCCTCTCTCTCTTTCTACTTCTCTCATCCATTTCTCTCCCTCTCCCTCCTCTCCGAGAATTCTCCCGCATGCCCCCTGCCAACCTCCGTCTCCCCCCTCTCTCCGCTTCTACACTCCTCCCATACATGTTCCCACGTTTCCATCGCTCCTCCACATAATCTACATGCTCTCCCTTCCTCTCCCTCCCAATATCTTCCCTCCCTTACCTCATTACCCAGTCTAAATCTTGCCACTCTTTGCCACCTACTCTCCCCCCATCCTTTTTGTAAGTATCTCGGAATCCCCTCCCCCTTCACCTCTTTATACCATTTGCTAAATCTCCCTTCCCTTATCTTATTC
>NW_012092970.1:0-358 GCF_000956235.1 Wasmannia auropunctata | reverse complement strand
TGCTTAAGGGTAGATTCCTGAGATCATTTTACGACAAAAGTTTCAATACCAAAATGTTGAGATTATAATAGTTTTTGAATTATAAGTGTTTAAAGTTAACTAATCAGATCGTCTAAAGTTGGCGCGCTCATGTACGGCACACGCAACTCCTAAAAACAAAAGCTGACTTATCGCCCCTTTTATTAATATCGATATAAGGATTACATATGTGAATATTTTTATTGATATTTCTGCAAACACATTGCGCGATAACATTGTACAATAATATTTTCTTTTTATAATAACATTTTTTGTCTTTACATAATACATAAAGCGCAAACTGTCAGATGACATTTCATTCAAAAATCTGTTATTAATT
>NW_012092969.1:0-658 GCF_000956235.1 Wasmannia auropunctata | reverse complement strand
CATCTTGGCACGTGTTCTTAACAATTAACTCGCGAGATATATATGTTCGCGGTAGAAAACACTTTTCGGGGTCACCAATTATGTAGGGGTTTTATCCTACATAAGAGTGGGAATCAGAGGATTGCAGTATAGACACTCGTATAACACAACAACTTGCTTTATTGGAAGTTACAAAAGGAATGGGGGATAATGTCTGCGGATCGCGGAGAAGAACCATGAGTATATATTTTTGTAGAGAGGAACTCTGTTATCGATAGTGGCGACAATATGGCGTAGCCATGGAGTATATATGTAAAGGAACGGAAGTGCATGTGTATGTGTTCTCAACCCTACAGGATAACCGCGACATATTCAGTTTAACTGCAGAACAGTTAGAGTACATATCAAAAGTTGTTCTGTTGCGAGAGTTTTACAATTGTATCGATCAATTGTGGAGCAGGTTACCCAAACATATAAAAGCTGATTTGGAGGTTCAACAATATCGTAGATGTCTAAAACACTATAATTTGCAGTGTCATCAAACGCATATCGACGGTCCTGCACCATTGATAGGATTGCAGCGAATGTCGGCGAAAGGTCGTGGCTTGTTAAACCGCGCGACTAAACGCACTTCCTTTCGAACTGCATATCCCCTGGATATCAGTTTTGCGGTCCGGGA
>NW_012092968.1:0-301 GCF_000956235.1 Wasmannia auropunctata | reverse complement strand
GGAGTTCAGACGTGTGCTCTTCCGATCTTTGTGTAGTGAAAACTACTTATTACTAGTGTTAAGTAATTATCGCAGTAGTATTGAGTATTTATAACTATTGGCGTACAATAGTTACTATTAGCATTCCAATAGTTACTATTGGCATTTTAATAGTTTTTTTCCGTACGGGTAGTTTCAGTAAAAACATAACCTCCAAATTATACTGTGGCCGCTTGCTCGCAAATGTTAATATAAGTAGTGCAATTTGCGAGTAAAAATTAGATGTTGTATATGTTATTTTATTTATGTTATTTTTGTTATA
>NW_012092966.1:0-381 GCF_000956235.1 Wasmannia auropunctata | reverse complement strand
TCGCTCGCAGATTTCAAAAGGAGCAAAAAGTCTCTGTCGCTAGCAGAGCACGCGAAGTTGCTTGCTTCAAAATCGTCGCGCCGCACCCGTTGCTCGAGTCGCTCACTTGTGCAAAGATCTCGCGGCCGAAAGGCGAAGCTGTAAATAGTGTACATAAAGAATAAACGTGTGATTTGTGTTTTACATTCCTTTTCTTTTCTTGCATTTCTGAACAATGTCTCAGGATTTAATTTTTAAACACACTGTTACCTATGTGGGAAAAAGGTAAACACTGAGCAGAAGAAACTTCCTATTAAATGCAGACATAAATATCATTATGTTAGGACTATTGAGCATTTAGTTGAGATTATAAAAAAATGTGAAAGTAGGAAGACGAATGGG
>NW_012092965.1:0-441 GCF_000956235.1 Wasmannia auropunctata | reverse complement strand
TGCTACGTGACACTATTAGATAATAATAATAAGGAGAAGAGGAGGTTGTAGAAAGAAGCGCCGATATGCGACTGCTGTTTATAGGCTCAACGAAAATGTGACGACAAATGATTTAGACAAAGAAGCGGCGAGAGGTACAAGAGGTCATTAAAAGCGCGCGGTGTCACAGAAGGTGCCTCGGAAGTCTAATGAATCGGTCAAAGAGTGTGTCAAATGGCTACATCGTGCGAATAGAGTGCGCGAAGACGTGGAAGTTGATGTGGACGATGAATCGGAAGGCACGTTGTCGTCCGATACGGGTGTCGTTAGTGATCAGAGCGAAGATCTAACGTTGCACAGAGAGAGATACGTGTCGCAGGCGGAACTCCGTGCGTTGACCGGGCGTACCAAGCATTGCTTGATCCTGTGCTACTATTCAACCGGAGGTGCTCTGGCCCTATG
>NW_012092964.1:0-401 GCF_000956235.1 Wasmannia auropunctata | reverse complement strand
ATAATTAATCAATTAAATCGTTTAAATTATTAAAAATAAATCAAATACTTGTATCGGTTAAAGCCTTAGAATCACATGTTCGCGTTTCGACAGCGCTGCAAACGTAACCAACAAAGTCAGTCGACTGCTTGCTATTGTAAGATTCGCGAGAATTGTTACTGTATAAAACACAATTTTATTCAATAGTCATACAGTAATTTTCACAATGCTTAGTACTCGCGTGTTAACAGATGTATAGGTTTATAATTGACTCGACGAACTGCCGCTGCAGTCGGAGGGTCCTCTATTTATACTCAAAATTTTTAGGGCGTATCATCGCATTATCATATCTGAAAGGGACTTTGGTCTTCCCTTTAGTTTTGAAAAACATATTATCTTAAAATATCTTAAAACGCCCATAG
>NW_012092963.1:0-312 GCF_000956235.1 Wasmannia auropunctata | reverse complement strand
CTCTAGACTAAAGATAGTACATCGTGGTTTGTATTTGCAAAATATTAGTTATCTATAAAGTATATATTATGTATATTAAATATAAATTAGGAACCTATAAAAAAAAGTGTCGCAACCTTTTAGTGAGCGAGTGTACAGTTGTGGACACATTGGTTGCGACACTTTTTTTTATAGGTTTCTAATATATATTTATTATACATAATATATACTTTATGGATAATTAATATTTGGCTAATGCGAACCACGATGTACTATCTTTAGTCTAGAGACAGTATAACACCAATCGTGGTTCGCATTAGCCAAATATTAATT
>NW_012092962.1:0-480 GCF_000956235.1 Wasmannia auropunctata | reverse complement strand
TAGTTTCATTTGGAATAATTTGTATATGAAAAAAAAACTTACTTTAGACGTTTGGCTGGAGGAATAATAAGGTCGTCGTCATCCGATGATGATAAGTCGGACAGACTGGAGACGTTGCTACTCAATTCCGCCGGGAGCGTCCCGTTTGACCACGTCCCGATTGACCACAGCCACTCACAGCGGCCGGTGCCTAGAGGTTTTCCACTGTTCAAGCGCTGTGAGTGGCTGGTGGTCAATCGGGACGTGGTCAATCGGGTATCACCCAATTCCGCCTCTCCTTGTTTCTTTTCCTCTGTCTTCGTCTCCTCCTCCTCCTCCTACTCCTCATGCCTAAAAAATTCATCCACGTCCACGTCGCTATCAATTGACACTGTATCGCCCTCGCTCTCGTCCCAAAGAACGATACTAATCACCATTTCTGAAACAAAACAAATTTAACAAAATGATTAGTGATATTGAAATAAATACAATTTTTATGTG
>NW_012092961.1:0-312 GCF_000956235.1 Wasmannia auropunctata | reverse complement strand
CCTATTTTTTATTACATTTTCTTATAGCTGACCTCGAGAGCTTTCCAAAACACTATAATCAAATGTTTCTTCATTGAATATTTTTCGAGTTATAAAGCTCCAAAATTGCAACTTTGGAGCTTTATAACTCGAAAAGTATTCAATGAAGAAACATTTGATTATAGTGTTTTGGAAATCTCTCGAGGTCAGCTATAACAATATGTAATAAAAAATAGAGGATGCCATTTAAAAAAATTGAGGTGACTTTCATGTGACTTTCAAATAATTCTTCAAGGTCAAACCAATGGTACCATCTTATGGTCCCTTCGAAAC
>NW_012092960.1:0-1052 GCF_000956235.1 Wasmannia auropunctata | reverse complement strand
GTTTGGTTAAGAGAGGGGTAATATTACTTGGGTAGTTATGAATATTATAATGACATGCTAAATTACAGTGATATAGTATTATAGTAAAAGAGCAGTGCAATTATCAACAATAATAATCAATAGCAATATTTCAAGATAAATAATTCACAATGTGATACAGAGAAATAAGTAATGATAAATAAAATATCAATTATCAATAATGATAACGAGGAAGTAGGAAATGATAAAGAATATCAATGAATATATATATATATATATATATATATGTGTATATACTAGAACAAGATATAATTATACATAAGACAAATGAATACACAATTATATATATATTGTAACGAGACAAACTTGATAGTAAGCAATAATAGTAATAGTATGATAATAATGAAAGCGTAATTGTAATTGAAGTCGATTATGACTATTATTTGATTAAAATTTAAAATAAGGTGTTATAGTGTGATTGGTAACGTAAAGACTTTGACTTGCTAGTGAACTTGTAATACTTCAAATGATTAAAACATAAAATCGTATAAGCTTTGTAAAATGTGAATATATGTGTATATTTATATAATGGTTGGATAGACAATGCAAAATTATCAACGAAAGTTATAATGTAGTGAATTTAAAAATAGGTAATTAATTATTCTCCTTACGTTTCTAGAATTTTAGCAATGAAATAAGTAAATTGATTAAGATTACCTTAATAATATGAAGACTCAGCGTGTTCGGTGGAAATAGTATGAGATAGTAACGTATGGCAGGCTTCGGCAGAGCAGAGCGTGTTCGAGAACGATTCAGCGAAGAACTAGTAACGATTTGGCAAGACTTAGAATTCTCGAGAAGACGTCTGGACTGCACGAGTGACTCTTTTCAACTGCTTCGAAAAACGTCTGTACTTGACGAAGGATCTTTTTCAACTGCGCGGCCCGCTTGGTCGCCTACCTGCATTTCGGCTCGGCGCGCGGCCGCTGCCGCGAGACAATAGAATGTCTTCTGCGCATATCAATTAAGCGTTACGCTATGAGATTACTCGCTTTTATATGCGAGAATATAAT
>NW_012092959.1:0-330 GCF_000956235.1 Wasmannia auropunctata | reverse complement strand
TATCTTTTACCCTTCGCTCCCTTCACTTGTACCTTCTCCTTATCACTCCACCTCTCTCCCCCTCACACACACGCTCTCCTTCCTCCACCACACTACTCACTCGCACACTTCACTCTCTCAGCTGCAGTTCTACCGACTCTATTCTTACCGACCGGAAACGGAAGTCCATTTTATCCTTATTGTTTAAATATCAAGATAAACAGAACTACTTTAAAAAAATTACTTTTTAGTCATGATTAGTGTTACATTCCTAACAACCTATTATTCACATAAATACATAACATTTATTTTATTTTGTCGATTGGAAGAGCACACGTCTGAACTCCAGTC
>NW_012092958.1:0-448 GCF_000956235.1 Wasmannia auropunctata | reverse complement strand
ACCAGAGAGGATCCTGAGAGCGGTCATGCATGCCCGCGATTTAGCTGCGATAGACGATTGAGCTGGTTTCAGCGCCTCTGGAAAGGGGACATTGAATTACGTAGCCAATGTCCACGATCTTTTGGTGGTGATCCGTGCTATGTCCACGGTTGTGTTCCGTGCTATGTGCAGGAATGCGAGTAGGTTTACTCGCATTCCTACACATAGCACGGAACACAACCGTGGACATAGCACGGATGTTACTCACCGGAGATGTCCGTGGGCAACATATAGTTCAACGGTATGTACACTCGCTCACTAAAAGATTGCGACTTTTTTTTTTATAGGTTTCTAATTTATATTTAATATACGTAATATATATTTTATAGATAATTAATATTTTGCAAATGCAAACCACGATGTACTATCTTTAGTTTAAAAACAGTATAACACCAATCGTGGTCCGCAT
>NW_012092957.1:0-818 GCF_000956235.1 Wasmannia auropunctata | reverse complement strand
TTAAGAAACTCAATTTCGATAATTAGATATTTTTGCGATAAGCGCATCAATTATGTCAATATTTAAATGTGAGTCAATGGACAAGGACACCCCGCAATCGCGCGCGCAATGTATCATGCCTGAGCGCGCGAATTTCAGACGCCGTAATAGGATAACTTTAATCGGTTATAATTTGAAAAGTATTATAGCCTCGACATTTTCGTATAAGAGTTTTCATCTAAGAAAGCTTTCTAGAATCTGCCAGTGAAAGAACATACGACCTTTCTGGGACCCTGTATACGTGATACACAATAAAATTAGTTTATATCCGCCTTTATATCTTTAGATTTTTGGCATTAGATGTTATATATTTTTCATAACAAAGGATATATAACCTCAAACCTTGTGTAGGCAGAATATTTTTATGAATTATCTGGTATAACCTGCAAATTTTACATAAATTATATATGAAATTACTTTTCATAACTTTATATAATATTCGATGGAAGTTTAACTAAAAAAAAAAAGGATTACCTCTGATAAAAATCACACTCAGAAAACGAGTGTCCTCTTCAAATACTACACGTGCCACTACACACCGCGGACCGAGAGCTCATTAATTGCTCAAAACCGGAATTATAATATCAAATGCTGTTAACAGAATCCCGCGTAATTCAAAAAATTTAATATGTATACTCCTCTTTTTTGAACAAAAAACAGTTGTACAAAATTAAACAATAAAACCTAAGTGGTACCATCCCTTATTTGTTAAGAAAAACCTAATTGCTATCCCTTTTTGTATTTTAAATATAGATCGGAAGAGCACACGTCTGAACTCC
>NW_012092956.1:0-353 GCF_000956235.1 Wasmannia auropunctata | reverse complement strand
TATCCCCCTGTGTGCCTTGTCGACTCAGTTGTATGCTATACGAAGTTATTACGTGCTGCCATACGTTGGTAGCGTGCTCGTAGTCGCTCTCGGATATAGTATCGCCCGTTAACGAACTGTAAAACGATTCGCGCGGAGGTAAATGCGTATTCTCCAACTTTTCAAAGCAGTCAATGTACTCGTACGGAAACACACCTTTTCGCGTCAGTAAATCGAAATGGTCAGCTGATAAATTACAAAATTCGCGTTGCATTATCCGTAGTTTATCTTTCGCGAGATATGATGCCAATTTTTCGAGACTTGAACTGAGAAATTTGTATGAGTCAATGAATCGTAATTGTATGCAAATTTCT
>NW_012092955.1:0-656 GCF_000956235.1 Wasmannia auropunctata | reverse complement strand
TAGTAAATTTTACTTTTATTGGTCAAATTCCAATCCAATCTTAATCTCAACCGTTAGTGTGATTACGACTTTAGTGCAACATAAAACCGCTGGACCAAATTGAGCAGACAGCACAAAGCAATACTGATTTACATTGTTATTTATTTACATTGTGATTTACATTGTGATAAGATTCACATTGTTTTAACCGCCTTATCCTATGATTATGTTATTGCATTTCATGTGCTCTCAACATAAGCCGTAAGGCCGGACGAACATGAAATAATGCATAACAAAACTTAAGTACACCAAAACGCAGTTTGTCTAAAAAGAATCTTATATAAATCAATATGGCGACTTTATGCTGGCAGCTCATTGGTCCAGTGGACCAATTGGACTCATGCTATGTTAAAACTTTGTTATGCATTTCATGTGATCCGGCCTTAGAATTCTTATTGGTTTATCCGCTTTATGCTGTGCTTATACTATGTTATGTATTTCCTGAGCTCCGGGCCTAAGGCCGGGAACACATGAAATACATAATGCGGTATAAGCGTAGCATAAGGCGGCTAAATCAATGAGAATCTTATGTAAATCAATATAGCGACTTTATGCTGGCTGCTCATTGGTCTAGGCGCCATATGCTATGCTTCGTTATGCATTTCATGTGCTCCAGG
>NW_012092954.1:0-692 GCF_000956235.1 Wasmannia auropunctata | reverse complement strand
TTGAGGTGCTCGGTCCGTAATTGCTT
Organism: Wasmannia auropunctata; assembly: GCF_000956235.1. NCBI lineage: Eukaryota > Metazoa > Arthropoda > Insecta > Hymenoptera > Formicidae > Wasmannia > Wasmannia auropunctata. The sequence continues at coordinate 666 of NW_012092954.1, read as the reverse complement.
GCGTAAGCGTTCTGCGCGCGACACCGGGAACTCGGCGTTCGCGTTACCTGCTTCGCGTACGTAACGTGAGAACATTCCCCGCTCGGCCCGCCGGCAGCGTCTCCACGGCTACCAGAGGCATATTTATTTTTACGGCCATTTCAGTTGTGTTAATTATGCTTACAGGGCATTTATTCTCTTTTGGCTCTACCAGGCAATTGCCTATGAATACTCCTGGAGCCAGTTCTTCAAAATTTATAACTCCGATTCGGTTTACCTCTGTGTATGCCTGCGCTATTGTTTCGCTACGTGGCTTTAATTTCAGTTTTGCGAATGGACGCATCTGCAATGTTGTGTCGCCTATGTTGAGTTGATTCTTCCCGAGATCGCATTTCGCGTTTTGTTTCTGCAGGAAGTCAATACCCAAGATTCCTTCATATTCGATAGGAAAATCGTCTCGTACTATAAAGACGGTATGGCGAACTTTTCGGTCTCCAATTGGTATTGTCGCTCGGATCTTACAATCGTCTGAATTTGTGACCGGTTACTCCCGTTAGAGTCATACGATCCTCTCGTAACGGGGTATCGTCCTTCACATATTTAATTTCATGAGTGTGAGGTGGCTCCTGTATCAAAGAGTAGGCTTACTTTCCTTTCTTTGCTTCTTGCATTGGCAAGGTTACTAGA
>NW_012092953.1:0-662 GCF_000956235.1 Wasmannia auropunctata | reverse complement strand
TAACAGTCGATCGCACGCTGGGTTTTCATTAACAATTTGTAACAACGTCCGCAATGCATTTGTGTGTGCTCGAATGTACGTGAAATGATATGTAAATGTCGCCACACTGTTGCCGCTCGATTATATGCACAAAATGAATGTTCCTCTGTTACGCACTCGGAACACATGATTACATCGGCCGAAGCTTGCGCGTACCATGTCGAATGGCATATGAAAGTATACGCGGGCAAAACGTCGGGGTGAAAATAATCGCGAAAGTACATGGGTATGGGAACTTGGCGCGGTCGCTCGATCGGGGGCGAACCTTGCGGTATCGGTATTACTCGCTCACCTAACGGGTGAGTAGTAATAGGGGTACTATGGCCCGTCAAAACAAACCCCCACCACGCCTCCCCGGCGCCGGCGAAAAATGCCCCCTCCATGCCCCTCTTTGGGGTCCCGGTCCCCGGGGGATTTGGGCCAGACACTTTTACAGCCTGTGATTGGCTATCGCGTGGGTGGAGGGTGGAGTTAGACGATAAACGAGACGATTTGATTGGGCGGAGCGGTAGCTGCCGAGAAGCTGATTGGCCAGAGCCATAGTTCCCGGTGGCACGAGTGGTTGTAGCAACCCCGGGGGAGGGAAAAGGAGTTTTCGAAAAATGAAAGAGAGCTGTAAAGTA
>NW_012092952.1:0-453 GCF_000956235.1 Wasmannia auropunctata | reverse complement strand
GATCCCCTCCCCCTGTACCAACCACCGTTCCCCAGTCCGACCGCCGACTAGTTCCGCCGCGTCTAGGTTAAGTTCCGCCGTTAGGTTAAGTTGTTCTAGTTACTAGGTTAAGTTTCGTTCTTAGACATTAAGTTACCGCGAGTAAGAATCGTTCCGGAGGATTCGTGACTCCCCACAGGTGTTTTCCTTCTTTCTCTAAATAAATATTGTTGCCTTCTAATCCAGTGTCTCCTTCCTTTCTCGAGCCCTGTCCCGGCGAGCGAATCCGAGCGAGAAAGGTCGAACGTTACACATTTTATAGCTTAAAGTCTCTACTTTTTATATAGATCTTATTGATCTTTTACGGAGCATTACGATTACAAATAAAGATGGGACAAAATTTGTTACGAATTTTGCAAGATTCCTCGACGTGAATTAAAAATCGCACATAAATGCGGCTGTCTCTTATACACA
>NW_012092951.1:12830-13155 GCF_000956235.1 Wasmannia auropunctata | reverse complement strand
TGGCGGTTCTATCACTGACACAGAACTGAACGTGGATAACGCGGCGTTCCATTTTTTTTGCTTTTTGCGCGGCGTTTGCTTAGGCGTTGACGCGACTCTGAACCATTTGTCGTCATCCTCGGTATCGCTATCCACGCTTTCCTTCTTCCTCTTGACACTCGTCGCAGCGTCGGTCTCGGCTCTCTTGACACTCGTCGCTGCGTTGGCCTCTCTCTTGACACTCGTCGCTGCGTTGGCCTCTCTCTTGATCGATTCCTCGCCAACGGCTTGCTCGGCGATCTGTTTCAGAGGTTCGACGATGGGTTTAAAGCGTCTCTCCAACGCG
>NW_012092951.1:0-519 GCF_000956235.1 Wasmannia auropunctata | reverse complement strand
GGGTGGGAGGGAGAGAGAACGCGAACCTTCCAATGAGTGGGAAAGAGAGAGAACATGCGGCTGAGAAGAATGTGAACCTTTGACCAAAATGACGGCACTGCCAACGTGGTGGCGCTGCGCTCGAAAAATGGCGGCGGCGGACCACATAGTGGCGGCGGACCCCCGCGGGCCTCACCAAGAAAGAACATCGTTAATAATTGATTACAACTTAATTATTAAATTGATTGATTAAATACCATTTAATTGATTGATTAAACGGTATTTAATTGATTGATTAATAATCAATTAATTGATGGATTATCATTTAATTGCTTAATTAATTATCATTTAATTGCTTAATTAATTATCAATTAATCGATAGATTAAAAAAATGGTATTTAATTGATTGATTAATTATTAATTAATCGATAAATTATCAATTAATTAATTATCAATTAATCGATAGATTATCTATTAATTGATTGATTAATTATCTATTAATTAAATTAATTAACCCTTTTGATTAACCCTTTTGACCTA
>NW_012092950.1:0-324 GCF_000956235.1 Wasmannia auropunctata | reverse complement strand
TGTTAATACTAACATCAAATTATATCATTTATTTAATATTATTTGAGAAAAATTATTAGAATGTTAAAAATCAAGCGTTCATAAAACTCATTAAAAATAAAGCAACCTCATTGTCCACGAGTGCATGTAGTGAAATGAATTAAAGAACAGACTCATTAATCGCGGGCATACTAATAAAGGGCACACAAATATACATGGACAGGCACAGTAATAGGGGGCCCTTAATATGGCCATCGCGCCATGGAGGGGCACATTAATAGGGACAAAACATTGTTTTATTTTTATTAAAATATATTAAAATATTAATATTTTTACACAAAAAAA
>NW_012092949.1:0-424 GCF_000956235.1 Wasmannia auropunctata | reverse complement strand
AAATTTTTATTTTCGTATGGCTTAGCAAGACCTCGTTTACTATCCCTAGCCTTTTCCTCCGCGCTTGCTCCGTCTATTGCTTCCCGTAAAGTACGGAAGTGCTGCGAGCGCACTATTACCTCGATATCTTCTTTCAGACCGAGTTGGAAGTTCTCTAACGCCAGTTCCTGTGTGTGCTCGTATATTAAATGTTGTTGTTCGAGAGTGTGGTTTTTCCCTTCTTCCATGCTCTCATACAGATCCATGGCGAGATCCTTTACCCGGCGCCCAAAATCTTTTGCGCTTTTCTCCGGCTTTTGTCTGAGCGCGTTGAATTCGCGCTGTATATTAGTTACGCTTCATTGACACAGATATGTGGTTTCCATGTCGCGCTTAAATTGTTCGAAACTGCATATGCTACGCGTACGGAAATCCTTTCGGACTA
>NW_012092948.1:0-397 GCF_000956235.1 Wasmannia auropunctata | reverse complement strand
TGTAAAAAAATATATTCATGAAAAGACTGGAGCAGGTATCGTATTAACTTCGGAAGAAGAAAATAATCTTGTGCAATGGATTCTTTATATGTGTTCTCTTGGCTGTCCAGCTAATCACTTGCTTGCAGATTTTGTTTATTATTAACCATCAATCTGATGTAAATTTACAGTCGTGGACAATGAGATTGTAACACATTTTTCAGTGAATTTACGAATGCGTAAACTACAAACTATGTTATATATAATTAAAATAACACTATTCTAAATGTTAATACTAACATCAACTTATATCATTTATTTAATATTATTTGAGAAAAATTATTAGAATGTTAAAAAATCAAGCGTTTATAAAACTCATTAAAAATAAAGTAACCTCATTGTCCACGAGTGCATGTAA
>NW_012092947.1:0-450 GCF_000956235.1 Wasmannia auropunctata | reverse complement strand
GTGTGCTCTTCCGATCTAGGAATAATTTTAGAAGCAGGTCAATATAAATTATTCAGTTTATTATAACAATTATAGTGTACTTAGATGTAGTTTGAATAATAAATTACTATCTTTTTTCATCCATGTTTAGTTGAAACCAGATCTACTCAAAATTGTAATCAAATACAACATCGTTCTGTCAATAGTTCAAGTGAAGAGGAAGTTGCACCATCTATTGAATCTTCAGGTAAAACTGCACTTCACTGACATTTCTAATAGAATAGAATTTATTTACTTCAGCATTTTACATATGCCAGGAAGGGACTTGGTTTACACAAATTCTTATCCACATTCATCCATCCATACCTTAAGCCTATACCTTAACCTATACCTTAACCTAGTTTATCTCCTTTGTACTGTTCCTCTCTTAACTTGACCTTACACCTAGTTACAATTATAAATACCATGGTA
>NW_012092946.1:0-543 GCF_000956235.1 Wasmannia auropunctata | reverse complement strand
GATGAATGCCGCACTAATAGATATGGCCAGCGTTTCACCTTGCTGAAACCGGATTACAAACCGGCCGGAGTAAATGCCGTAGAAAAATATTGCATACATTGCAAAAAACAAGGGCATTTACGACAAGAATGTTGGTCGTTGCAAAAGCGCACTGGGATGACGCACACGCAACCTAAAAAATTTGAGAACCGAAAGAAGCCGCAGGTTCATACAGCCGCTAAGGCAACCAAGGTATCTAAAGATGCCGATGACTCGTTTTCCAGTAGTGAAGACGACGAAAGCACACATGAAAAAACAACGCGCGTGAATATCGAGTAACGCAGATAAGCGGAAAACCGAACATAAACACTGGACTCGATCTAGTAACCTTGCCAATGCAAGAAGCAAAGAAAGGAAAAGTAAGCCTACTCTTTGATACAGGAGCCACCCTCACACTCATGAAATTAAAATATGTGAAGGACTATACCCCGTTACGAGAGGATCGTATGACTCTAACGGGAGTAACCGGTCACAAAATTCAGACGATTGGTAAGATCCGAGCGA
>NW_012092945.1:0-301 GCF_000956235.1 Wasmannia auropunctata | reverse complement strand
CGTGTGTCGTGTGCGTGTGCGTGTGCGTGTGCGTTGTGCGTGTGCGTGTGCGTGTGCGTGCGTGACGTGCGTGCGTGCGCGCGTGCGTGCGTGCGTGCGTGCGTGCGTGCGTGCGTGCGTGTGTGTGTGTGTGTGCGTGCGTGTAAATTTTTATTAAATTCTACAATAAAACTGGGTCAAATTTTATAGAATAATAATTAATTACAAATAAACAATTTATATTAAGAAATATATTATAAATATGTTTAAACTTTACATTTTTGGTAGTACGAATTATCACGCATCGAACAATAGTGTCGAT
>NW_012092944.1:0-355 GCF_000956235.1 Wasmannia auropunctata | reverse complement strand
TTTGCGGGAGCGCGATCATTACACAGTTGGAACGACTCAGAATAGTGGTCATCAGCTCTCGCAAAAAAGAAACCTCCGCAAGATGGCCAATTTTTACGTTCCAATCGAGGCTGTGAGTGAGAAGCCGTAAGTATCCATTTGTGTATCTTTATCACGAAATTTTGTATAGAAATTTCTCCAGCATATAACTCATCCGTTTTCTTTTTCTCTTTTCAGTCCATCGAGCGTACCACGCATTTTGAGAAGACGATTGGCATTGACTCATACGTCCTACAAATGGCTGGACATCGGAATCAACGCCGGACCTTTGTCCACGATCGATCTGACGATCGGCGACAATCGCGGCAACTGCATC
>NW_012092943.1:0-414 GCF_000956235.1 Wasmannia auropunctata | reverse complement strand
GGATCTCGCCATGGATCTGTATGAGAGCATGGAAGAAGGGAAAAACCACACTCTCGAACAACAACATTTAATATACGAGCACACACAGGAACTGGCGTTAGAGAACTTCCAACTCGGTCTGAGAGAAGATATCGAGGTAATAGTGCGCTCGCAGCGCTTCCGTACTTTGCGGGAAGCAATAGACGGAGCAAGCGCGGAGGAAAAGGCTAGGGATAGTAAACGAGGTTTTGCTAAGCCATACGAAAATAAAATTTTAAGTATCGACGCGAAAAAACGCGATGCGATAAATGCGGAAGGCAAGGGCATTCCGGAGATGAATGCCGCACTAATAGATATGGCCAGCGTTTCACCTTGCCGAAACCAGATTACAACCCAGCCGGAGTAAATGCCGTAGAAAAATATTGTCTTACATTG
>NW_012092942.1:0-419 GCF_000956235.1 Wasmannia auropunctata | reverse complement strand
TTGAGCCAGGCATACTTTCAGGTGCCCTTTGGCCGAGGAGAGTCGCGTAGATTACTGCGTTTAGTGTACCGGGAAAGGGTTTATACCAGTTTACGCGAATGCCATACGGGTTGACGGGCGCGCCAGCGACGTTTCAACGTTTGTTGGACCGCTTCATCGGGCCGGAGATGGAGCCATACGCGTTTGCATATTTAGACGATATCGTGATCGTTACGCCAACATTTGACGAACACTTGGAGTGGCTCGAACGGGTATTGAAAAGAATTATAGACGCGGGTCTAACGATAAACCCGGACAAATGTGAGTTTTGCCGATCTCAAGTGCGGTACCTGGGATTTGTCGTGCAGAGGGGCGGTCTGACAGTCGACCCCGAGAAGGCACGACCCATTCTAGAGTACCCAGCACCGCGTAATCTAAAG
>NW_012092941.1:0-461 GCF_000956235.1 Wasmannia auropunctata | reverse complement strand
TGCTGGCCATATCTATTAGTTGCGGCATTCATCTCCGGAATGCCCTTGCCTTCCGCATTTATCGCATCGCGTTTTTTCGCGTCGATACTTAAAATTTTTATTTTCGTATGGCTTAGCAAAACCTCGTTTACTATCCCTAGCCTTTTCCTCCGCGCTTGCTCCGTCTATTGCTTCCCGCAAAGTACGGAAGCGCTGCGAGCGCACTATCACCTCGATATCTTCTCTCAGACCGAGTTGGAAGTTCTCTAATGCCAGTTCCTGTGTGTGCTCGTATATTAAATGTTGTTGTTCGAGAGTGTGGTTTTTTCCTTCTTCCATACTCTCATACAGATCCATGGCGAGATCCTTTACCCGGCGTCCAAAATCTTTTGCGCTTTCCCCCGGCTTTTGTCTGAGCGCGTTGAATTCGCGCTGTATATTAGTTACGCTTCGTTGACACAGATATGTGGTTTCCATGTCGC
>NW_012092940.1:0-2047 GCF_000956235.1 Wasmannia auropunctata | reverse complement strand
ACGATCTCCATTCGAAGTTTCTCACGAGGGAAATCTTCGAGAGGCCGAATGGAACTCTGTATCGCTCGGGCCATTCCCTCGCAATTCGCTCACATCGGCGGGTCCGCGTCCGCATGCAACGAACAATCCATCCGACAGATGTAACCGTTCGCCCCGACCTCGGCGATGACGCGAGCCATTAATTACCGGAAACGTGACCCGCTCGACGCGCGGCAGTGACACGCGGCGGCGGCATGGCGTATACGAGATCGGATGTTGCCTGGAAGATATCGTCGTATCACGACTATCACGAGAGATCCGCGCTACGACGAGAGACGTCCGCCGTCAAATCACTTTCTCCCGCTGAACACGTCCCGGACGATTCTCATCTGTCAGAGCAGGGGCGCTAACGGGCGAACCGATCAGTTTTCGATCCCGCCTGGGACCGCGACGCTCGGAAATCGATGAATCGTGCTGTCGCTTGGCTCGAGAGAAACGTCCGGACCGGCGCGAGCGACACGTCCTCCTTTTAGAATCGTGCCACGGATATAACGAATAAATCGGTTCGCGCGTCCGCGAATAATTCGATCAGTATGCAACACGATAATACGCGACACTGCAAAGATATTTATTTAAATTTGAATTGAATTTTCAAGTCGCGAAAATAAAGAAATACTTTCGATGCAAAGGACAATTTTTATCATAAACATTCACCTTTGAGATAAAATAAAAATTGAACAATGCATTGATGCATTAATGAGTGAGCGACTTCGATAAAGATATAAGATAAAAGACATACATCAATGGGTAGGGTTACATTCGCGGTTCTCTCGGTCAATCAGAAAGAAAAGACGCGGTCGGCCAGATGGAATGAATTGTAATGATCGCATGCGGTAAGCCGCAAAGTCGCTTTAACACGTATGATCATGAATACGAAAACAGCAAACCGCGAAATTTAATTGGTTATTAGTTACCCGCCTCTCCCCCTCCCCTCCTCTAGCTCGTCGTCAAAACAGGAAAAGCTCGCGACCTTGAAAGCCGATCCCGAAGCAGCCGCGCTCTAACCGGCGCAGCACGTTGAACACGATGTGAAACACGTAACACTCGCTGCCTCCCTGATTCGACTCCAGCCGAGGCACAAACACGATGTAAAACATATATTTAACGGTAGTCGAGTACCGTAGCGAGGATTGTAATCGTATACGTTTAAAGTGGTAGGTATCGAATGTTGCTGTTCCGCAGTCGGACAATATTAATGACGAGAGCACGCAGCCGTTTCGCGAAAGTTCATCGGCTTTCGTTGTTTTGCGCGTCGCCGCGCAAATCGCGCAAAAACGTAATTGCCGCGATGCAAGGATGTCTTATGCAACTAATCGCCAAGCGGAAAAAAAAGATATACACGTCCCATCGGTCGCTATAATGTCACGTACTTCGATCTTGCGGTAAACGACTCGTATTTACGTATATAAACGACGTATTTATTCATAAAATAAGTCCTGTGTCTAACGAGTTGTTAAAAAAAAACTTATTGTTAGTGATACTGTAAAATGTACCTTTATCTCTACAATGCAAGAAAATAATCTTATTGCTAGACCAGTTGTTATGGCTTTCGATTCTAGCGAGCGAGTTCGTCGATTATTTGTTCGCCCCGTCCGCGCCTGTCGCGGCATGATTCTGCAATTACAATGAGAACAAGCGAACCCCTTTGGGTACGCACGAACATAACCCGGAAATCGTCCAACATCGGGGCCTGATATGCACCAGGGTCCGCGAACGTTGACACCTTATTATCGTCGCGCCTTAGGCTGCGATCGTCAGGAAGACATCGGCGCTCTCTGCGCGATCTCCCCGCCTCGCCGCGCCGCGCCGCGGCGAAAGTCACTAGGAGGAAAGAATGGCCCGCTAAACTATATACCGATCGGAAGTCACGCGGAATAATCCCCCGGCTCGGCCTGTCGCTCTCGAGAGACTCGCGCGCCATTGCGATCCGATCGCGGCACCGGCGAGCACCGATGATCTCGTGTGCCGGCCGTGGTTCAATAAGAGAACGACTCTTTATTTTGACCCT
>NW_012092939.1:0-1636 GCF_000956235.1 Wasmannia auropunctata | reverse complement strand
TTTAGAAAGCGACTTAAAATGATCTCGCAAATGATAAATCATTTCGTTTAATTTTGCAGATTTAGATCGTATTATTTTAAATTTTATATGTATATGTACATGTGAGTTCATCTGAATTATTATATTAAGACATTATATTAAGACATTATATTAAGATAAAAAAGTTGAGCTAAATATAATAAAATTAATAGTTGTGTTTTGTGTAATGCGCATGTTTTCTATAATTGCTACATATACGTCATTGACTTTAAAATGTGACGCTTAATTCATTTACGGGTTTCCGCTGGCGTCATGTTTGATCTATTAAAAAACGTGCAAAAATGAAGATATTTTTCCGAGCATCTTCCAGAATAAAATAGCATAATTATGTACGTATCTTTATTCAATTTAATTGTAATGTCTTACGATAAATTTGATAGCGAGCACAATTCGTTGCAATTTCACAGGATTTCTCGACGATTCGACCGACTCCTCTTTTTCATCATTGAGGGTTCCCTAAACACGGCATTCGCACCGGCGCGTCCTTATCCTTCAAATTGTTCCCATTCGAGGATGAACCGCTGGCGCGTCCCTGAAAGACTCGTTTGCGCTTATAAATCTCAGACTGCAGCGGTAGCGGCGCGTAGCAAAGAAGAACGGAGAAAACGGAAGGTGCCGAAGGAAACGGTGAACGCAGGGGAAAGGGGGAAAGAGGAGAGGAAGGGAGAGGATAGAGAGAGAGGCGAGAAGCGTCTCTCACAAAGCGCTTCACCCGCCTCTTTGCGGCCACAAACAACCTCTTTATGGAGTCAGCTCTAAACTCGCTTCGCGAAAGATGGAAAGAAAGGGGCAACCTATGGGAAGGGAAGAAGGGGAGGTGGGTGGGGACGGAACCTGTCCTCGGAATTCCTGATTCTTCGAAACCGTCGGAGAATTCCCGAAAGGTTCCATTCAGGACCAGCGATCTCGGGCATATCATTAGCACCGTTTCCAGGTACTCCGAGGGCTCGCGGGGGCTCGCGTGAATGGTTTGTTCGAGTTTACTGACTCTCGTCTTCCTTTGCCTCTTCTTCCCCTCTACCCCGCTACAATGTTTCTCGATCTCTCTTCCTCAAGATCTCTCGATCCCGTTCATCCTTGTCCGCTACCGTTCATTCGGTCTGTCTTCACGGTTCCTTTTTCTACCTCGGCATCTACCTTGCTTCGAGCTTACACCGCGCTACGTTCTTACGTAGATCGCCTTTTACTATTTGGCGGACGAGAAAGAATGGGAAAGTGTAGCACGGTGGTCGTTTGGTTTTGTTAAGACGGCAAAATGTGCGGTCTTCAACATGGATCTACAAGCGGGTCCTCAATGGCCTGAGAACACGCGGTGTTCTTAGGCGAGTCCGCAGGTATGTATCGAATCGACAACGACGACGACAAGGGAGACCAGCTGAATGGCCAGACGAAATTCTCGTTAACTACGGCCTTGGCGCCGCCCGAGATGCCCGCCTTGATATCACGCTTGACGATTGCGCCTTGACTGTTGACCGTTCTTTAACCTTTCTCGCGACTTTGAACTTTGTTTCGCATTATCATAAAGTCGTGGCTACGAATAGTTTGCAAATAGAGCTAGCAAAACCGCCCGACTATATCACTAATATCTTCTTTCCGT
>NW_012092938.1:0-1228 GCF_000956235.1 Wasmannia auropunctata | reverse complement strand
TTTTTTTTTTTTTAATTATAAGGACAGAGATGCATCTTCTCTCTTTAACGCGTTTTATCGCTAACGAGAAGCCGGACAGAGTCCAGCTTTAGGCCTCGAAAAGTTCTCGTCCGTCCCTGGCGCGCGCGCGGAGAAAGAGTGGCGTCGGCGAAAAGCGATTTCGCGTATATCCGGACGTTCCGTTACGTTCCGATACGCGAGCATGTCCCACCTTCGGGAGGAGCGCGCGCAGCGCAGGAGGCCAAAAATTCTGTCCGTATAGTCCGCCGCTTTGTATACAACGCGCGAATCGTTGTAATAAAATCGATCGATCGGATCGTTATGTAGTTACGTAGTTACGAACGTTAGACGGAAAAACGAAGTAACGTGTCTATTTATATCTGTCTATCTCCGCCTAATCTCTGCCTATCTCACGTCACCGCATTCTTCCAAATTGACTCTTTCGAGTCGTCGTCGTCGTCGTCATCCCTCTTTCCCTAGCTCGTACCCGATTCGCGACACGCGTGTCGCGGATCTTCCTTCATCTCGTCATCCACATCTCGTCTTCTCTCCCCTTCCTCCCTCCCCCTTTTCGTTTCCGTCTCGTCTTCTTCTCCGCTAATAGCGATCCCGCTTGTCCTGCCTTTGGATCGACTTTACGATATACTATTATATTATAAATGTGAAATATACCTCATTTGCAGATACGCAGCAATAGTAGTCGACCGCGAGCCCGCTCCGATGCGCGCTAAATCAAATTTCTCTACGCACCTCCTACTCTCGACTTTACGGTCTGTCTATAATGTTTACGCTGTAATTTGTGTGTTGTGTAATTTAAATATATGCGAAATGGTATATCTCTCTGTAAAGCAGCCGCGGTTTTTTTTTTTATAATACCGGTGACCTCTCGTGACCGCCTCTGTTACTTCCCAGTCACTCGACTCGTCTCCACGGAGAAGTACCACCGCTTTGCGCTTTCGCGCCATCTAGCGTCGAGAGTATGGAACTACATGCTCGATTGCATTACCGACAAATCTTCATCGCGTCTCAAAACAGGATAGGTTAGCGCGATCGTTCGTAAATATATATATGGTCAAATTAACATTTCTAAATAATATAAACAACCTTCTTTCGCACGTAATCCATCGACGTAATCTACGAAAGAGACACGCAAGAGTATGATTCCCGAAATACAAATGGAAAATAAAATTCGGTAAGGCTGACGTGCGTGTAGGTTAGATTCAATTGG
>NW_012092937.1:0-1217 GCF_000956235.1 Wasmannia auropunctata | reverse complement strand
GGTTTCTAGCGAAAAGATTTGCCTGTGAGACGAGATGTTGCAATAAACTTATAATACACTAAGAAGATACATTTTCATGCGCTGCTATAAAAACATTCTCCCATGGCATAAGTATGTACATCGAAATGAAAAATAGACAAAGGAAAATCAGCGATGCGTACTATTTTTGAAAGCTTCATCAGACATTAGATCTTATCGCCGAAATAGAGGATCCATTATTCATCGGTAACTTCGCAAAATTCTTCTCGTGCAAGCCCTCGGACATTTTGGTAAGTGAATTTTACTATGCAGACGAAACTGCACCGAAGAGGGAAATAGCGTACGGCATATTCACCTACAACGCACTGCACTTTTACGACAACTAGCAACCGTCTACAAAGAATTCCTTTCTTATCCAACACACGGACATCAGCAATTGCTTTCTCTATGCTCTATATTCCGGGTACTCCTTTGCGACCTACCCAGAGATCTGCGCAATTCTGCATTACCAAAAGATTTAATTGGAGCACAAGAGTTGCGGAATTTGTAAATTTTAATTTCAACTGCAAAATGTAAAGAGATGATGTGTGTATGTGTGTAATTTACTTCAACAACAAATTACCAAGCTAGAAGTCTTGCAAAATAGAAGACAAATAAAAATAATATTTGAATCATATAATAACAATCATAATAACAACAGTATTATACAATTGATATTATTATATACAATTTGATTATATCCTATCTAGAATGATTAAAACTAACTTCTAACTATATCGATACCGTTTATTTCAGGTAAAGTGCACCAGTGAATTAGAACTAACGTATATGCTTTAATGTTCGTTTGTATATACAGTCACTTCTAATTAGAAGTGGAATATACTTCTCGAAACCGCATTTGATGCGATGCAATATTTACTTTTTTTCTTCTTTGTCTATGAGTATACTTTGTACTGACGATGCTGGCACTTTTTGGTATTTCAGAAAATGTTCGGGTTGTTTTACAGTAGGTAACTTATTTTTTGTGCTTTGCAATCAAGCAGCTCATCCGTTCCGTTTTTCTATTTTTAGCTCACTTAACTGATGATTTCTTTCTCATTTTCTTGGTAAGCAATATAACATTGTTGTTTTAGAAAAAAAAGTCGCATTTTTCATCTTCATTAACGTACAAATAAAAAAGAGCAAAATATTAAGTCTAAAATTATACTGTTATGTTTCAAGTAACAAATCGGTAAGCT
>NW_012092936.1:0-856 GCF_000956235.1 Wasmannia auropunctata | reverse complement strand
TCTTTGATACTTCCTCATAACATTTTTTTTGTTTGTTGCAGTTTGTCTATAACTGTACATTGTATTCATCTGATAAATTGTTTGCTTGTAAATTAAATCAGCCTTGCCGTTGATTGCCATTAATAAATTTTCCCGGTATAGAGCTATAAAAAAAATATCTGAAGCTAATCTATGTAGCTCAAGTGACTGCAACATTACGTCATCATTAGAAGAATTACTAATGCGAAATGAATTTGTTATAATAACCGGATCACACACCGGGAGCGTCATCCACAGAGAATTCTCCGCGAGTGCGTTGACGTCACTGCAATCCCATTTATTATCTACTCTTTTCATAAGGAATTAAAAGAGAGGGAAAGAGATCCGGCGATAATGGCAGCGAAACTTATGCGTACGCGGAATTGCAAAATGGCGAACGTGCAGGCAGTAAATCAAGATACGAAGCTCATCGGGTAGCCAGTATATTGCGACAGTTATACGAGCCATCCATCATCATTTAGAGGCGGCATCTATCAGCGTCACCACTCCGCGAGAGCGATAATGACGATTCAACGGCTTAGCGGCTCGCTTTGACCCACGGCAGCCTCTACAATCGTTAATTTACAGGCCTTTCCTCCGCCACGACGGTGTGTGTATCTCGCGTGTAACCCTTCCGATAAAGTCGACGGCTGTCGTGGTAATCGCCTCTGTCAGTGGTTCTTTCCATAGAAAACCTCTCAAAAGCGAAGTCTCGCCGATAATGACTTCGTACCTCGACTCCGTATACCCATCATCGCGCACGCAACGGCGTGTTACGTGCCGCGGCGTTGGATCTTCTCACGTGTCTTGGGCCCATCCATCCATCCATCCATCCATC
>NW_012092935.1:0-678 GCF_000956235.1 Wasmannia auropunctata | reverse complement strand
GCGGGTATTTCCTCGTAATCCATTATATCGAATATGTTGCAACCGGGATAGCGCGGCGATGTAATCGTCACAAAGTAATAATTAAATAACCAGGATTTTAAATATATTTTAAAATAATATTTTTATAATAAAAATAAGATTGCATTTAAGATTTATTGACATAAAAGTCTGTAACCTCAATCGCTCGGCTCGCTTACATGTGAATTTCCGGTAACGGACAAAGAAACCAAACCTACGTGCTTGTGAATATATCGCCGCATTCCGTTGATACCGTTGAAAACTCGATCGAAGCTTTCGCTTTTGGCATATAAGACACGGTTTATTTGCAGCGGAGCTTATTTCCTGTGCCAAACGCACATCGGGCGAGCGGTGCCTAATATTTCCTCATAAGCAATCACATAAAATCCCATAATCGCGAAGAAGGAAGAAGAAACTGGCTCGGTAAATACTCCCGCCCCCGTCCCCGCGCCGCGAAACGAAAGAAAACGAATGGGAAGAAAAACGATTGAAACTTTTTCCAGCTTGAAACGTTTCCAGCGACGCGAGCTCCACTCCGAGGATCATTTATCTTTTCCCAATACAACGGGAATATTCCCGACGCCTCAAACGTAAACGAAACGCGAGTTGAGGTTTTAAGCGGCGCAGGGGTTTTCGAGAGCAAAACTTAAAGTAAACTTT
>NW_012092934.1:0-668 GCF_000956235.1 Wasmannia auropunctata | reverse complement strand
TTGTTCAAGCAGAAGACGGCATACGAATTGCAAAATTTGTTAAATCGACATTTAGAGTGATTAATAATTCTTCGGAATAATTGTTTAATCGATATGATTATACAAGTTAGCCAAGTAATAGATTATTACTTTGACCGTAAAATGCTGGTCAGCAGCCTCCTTTATAAAGCATTCCAACCTTGTTCCGGGAATCCCACAGGAATCCCGACTGCCCTCCGTCCGTAGTGGACCCTCTCTCGACCTAGGTCGAGATCGACGGTCTCGGATGTCTCTTCTGTACCCTACCCTCTCTCAGTTTGCTACCTTCCTATATACGTTTGCTACTCGAAGATAATACGATCAAAACCCCCTGTGTATAAATTTATGCCCGGCACGTTCGCGCGAGTGAAATCATCTGGTAATACGAGGCGCAAGTGCCACCGTGCGCTTTTAGAATTATCGTTATTGCGAGAAACAAACAACACCATCGAGTGAGAAGAAAATCCATTTCGCGATCGTAGTAATTAGTGAAATAGTATCGTAGTGAAATAGTATAGATAGAATCGAGCGTATTATTTAACATGAAATAATCGATTGTTTATACATATTTTTTAATTGTAGCTTTTGCATTAAAAGCTAAACGGATCATTGGTCATTTTCTAGAACATATCGCTTTAAGGTGATTTGCG
>NW_012092933.1:0-657 GCF_000956235.1 Wasmannia auropunctata | reverse complement strand
TCGTGAAATAATTAAAGCAATTCGAAAGAATTATACGGAATATTCAATACCGCGATGTCTCTTTTCTTTGAATGCAATCAACAGGTACATATCGGAAGTATCAGAAGTCGCGCAGTTATCACATGTTCAATCACATCTATTTAACAATCAAATTTGTATTACCTTTATAGTTTATATTATTTCATTTATAATCATTCACCCATGATTACGTTGCGTTGATGATATGTTTAATATATTTCATTGTCTTCAGGATTGTTCCGGAGAGCGTAATGCGTTTGATACTAGACTTTTTAGCGGATGTCGATCGAAAACAGAAAGAAAGAGACGCAATGAATTCGAAATTAGATTTGATAAAAGCTTAGAAATTAAACGAAAAAGGTGCTTATATATTTTTTTTTATTAGATATGAATATTTTACGTAATGAATGAAACGAAGTTTGTAGTGTATTATAATCTATTTATGTTGTTTCTAGTATATATACATAATAAGCTACCTACGTTCGTAGTATATAATAATCTATCATTAGATTAATAAACGCATTTCCGTACATTTTACTTGCATTTTCTATTAGCGATTAATTTGAAAATTTTATGTTAAGTGCGAAATTTGTATTCTTTAAGAATTTCTTTAGTAAAGTGAGAAAAAAACGAGTACTA
>NW_012092932.1:0-625 GCF_000956235.1 Wasmannia auropunctata | reverse complement strand
GCGCGGCGCGGCGCGGCGCGGCGGCGACGGCAGCGTGGATTTTAGAGTGAGGCAGCCGGAATAACAAATGGAATTCTCTCTCTCTCTCTCTCTCTCTCTCTCTCTCTCTCTCTCTCTCTCCCCGCGCCGCGCACCAATCGAATGCCTCGCGTAACTGCACTACAATCGTCGTCAATTATGATACCTCCATTGTATCGTGCGCCGCGCATATTACGCCTGCCGCGGCGTTTCTAATTTAGAGCGCCTCGAGCGCGTGGTAACGGGAATCGGTGCATCGCCAAGTTTCTCGCAACTTATTTGTCATCGTGCGTCTTCTATCGTTAGAGTTTTTAGATGCACAAGGGGAGATTGAACGTCGGGCATTCAACTCGACGTTCGCAATTGCCGAACCTTTGCAGCAGCAGGAGAGGCCTTCTGAGAAGGATGATGCCTTGAGGGAAAGCCACGGAAATTGCGTCATCCCGCGGGCCGCGAGGATCCACGCGCAGTTTCCCAGACGCTTTCTATACGCGATCTTTCATCCCGATTTATGCGTCGCTTCGCGTGACTAAGGGTTCGTATAATAAACTCATGCATGAGGAGGCGCGGAATACAATTCTATTCAGACGGAGAGGAACGTCAGATC
>NW_012092931.1:0-615 GCF_000956235.1 Wasmannia auropunctata | reverse complement strand
CTTGTGGTGCGCATGCTGATTGTACACAGGTATTACAGTTTAAAGCTGATTCCAAACGGCAGTTTTTGAAAGCGGCAGTTAAGGATACTCTCTCGGTGGTTGGCCAGATCTCCGCAGAGGAGATACGCGCGAGTGATACGAAAATTTGTTGGTTCTAACCAGAAATCAAATCCGGGATCTCTGGTATAGGAAGTGCGCTGCCTGTTATGCTAGCGCTCAAGCCCAATATATAATAAATCAATTTTTACCTTTAATTTATTATATATTGGACTTATTTTCATTGCCACCGGAATATTAAGTTCGCTTGAAACATCCAATCTCACGTTAATTGAACATATTTGTGGATGTATTTGTAGATTTTTCAAGAAATCTTTTATTAAGTGATACATTAGAGCTTTTTCTAGAAATATTTTCAGCTCTTTTAATTTAATTCGTATATTATATATGTTCTATTTACTTCTCGCTTAAATCTAAAATCTATTGTATAACGTAATATTCACAAATAATACATTTATTCTGATCGTATACGCGATTTAACATATTTAACTTGAGAGAAGGCCAACGAACGGTAGCAGGATCTTGGTGCTTCTAATATTTAGATCGGAAGAGCACACG
>NW_012092930.1:0-693 GCF_000956235.1 Wasmannia auropunctata | reverse complement strand
TATTGTCTTAATTAACAGGAACTCTACCACGAAAGATACAGCAGCATTGCCGTAATGTTCGCGTCGATTCCGAATTACAAGGAATTTTATGATGAAACTGACATAAACAAGCAAGGTCTCGAGTGCCTGCGTCTACTTAACGAAATCATTTGTGACTTCGACAAGCTCTTACTTAAGCCGAAGTTTTCGGGAATCGAAAAGATCAAGACGATAGGTAGTACTTACATGCTGGCGTCCGGTCTGAGCCCAGGAAAGGAGGGCAGTGACAGCAAAGTAAGATCATAAAGTTAAATTTTAGAGTCAAAATTTTGTAGTTTACCTAATGAAAATTTTTTCAACAATCTGTTTTCTCTCTCTCTCTCTTTCTCTCTCTCTCTTTATTTATTTATAAAGAATTTTTGTTATAATTTTAAAAAGCTATTCGAATAAATATCTATAGAATGTCCATGCATATATAAATTCTATAGAGTAATTCAATACGCGTTTGTATGTGTTTAAAAATTATTATTTTTTTTTGGTAAAAAAAATCTCCTTATTTCAAAAGAGAAAATTATTAATATATAATACGTAATATTGTTCTTTATGTGTTTTATGCAGGAATTACTGAAGCAACAAGATCATAATGTGATTGTACTCGTCGAATTTGCTCTCGCGCTTATGACGATCCTAGATCAGATCAATAGAGATTCTTTC
>NW_012092929.1:0-468 GCF_000956235.1 Wasmannia auropunctata | reverse complement strand
CTGAACACGATCGTCATCAGTATCATATATGTATCGAAGAAAAAACTGTTATCTTCTGAAATATCATCGCTAGCACACTTTCACATCAAACATTTGCCACAGTACACCCCCTTCCCCACTCCGCAGCTCTGGGAGACAACAACACGACGACGTTTCTTAACATAAAATAACCACAATTTCGAACTTTACATTATAATTTTATATTACGTAGAAAAAATCACGTAGAGAAAAAATAAAAACACTTTTATGATGTAATTCTAACCCAAGTTATCGACTAAGGCTACTCGAATTTGATCGAGTAGCTTTATCTATTTAACCGTTATTAAGAATTCGAAATCTTGCATGCAATCTTGCAACTCGTCGGCTCGCGTATAGATACATGGAGCGGTCTCGCCCATTACACTTTGGCGTGAGACAATACCGTGCCTTATGATAATGCGCTTAATTCTTCATGACAGTTTGATGTTA
>NW_012092928.1:12804-13608 GCF_000956235.1 Wasmannia auropunctata | reverse complement strand
GGACTAATGATGAAATGGCACCATATATCGACTCGAAGATTGTTCTTTTAATTTATGACGTTTGCTGTCTATATAAAGTAGAAGATTGGAAGGTGAAAAAATCCGTTATGGATATGTTATTATGTTCAGGACACAAAGAAGCTGATACGAAAATTATTTACTATATTTGCAATATTAATTATGATGCTAATGTTTTAATTAGATGTTCAAACACAGATATTCTTGTAATTTTACTTGGAAACATGGAGAAAATAAAAAATACTGTAAATTTGGATTTCGGTGTAGCAAATGCGCAAAGATTAATAAATGTAAAAGACTTATACAACATTTTAGGTAAATAATTTAAAAAAATTTTTTAAATAGTCTCATAATGCAATTTATTGTATTTTTAATTAATTTCATTTTCTGTCATTTTAGGTAAATTTTTATGCAGTTCCTTACCAGTGTTGTGCCCGGGGGTTGAGGGGCACAAAAGAGGATCCGACTCCGCGGGGGAACGGGACTACACTTGTGTAATTTAATAATTTAATAACTCCGACACCTTGTTACTCTTTTTAAATATAACAACTTTTTATTTCACTTAATTGCACAGACTTTTTTTTGTTTAACACCTTCACCTTTACTAATATAAACTGAATAACTTTCACGACACGAACGTCGTGATCGAGCGTGAAAAAGGCGGACTTCAGAGATTGACCGCCCGCGGCTTATCGTTGCGCGTATTTATTACTACGCGTTGCCGCGTCAGCGCTCAGCATTTCGGTAATTGCATTGCGCGTTCTCGGTACGCTCGGTCGCGGTTAC
>NW_012092928.1:0-2274 GCF_000956235.1 Wasmannia auropunctata | reverse complement strand
TCACGTCTTAACTTCCCATATAATAACCCCCTCTCTTATAATGACTCCCCATTACATATATTAACGCATGCGCATGACGTGTGAAAACAGTCAATTCTAACCATAAGTTATATTGATTGTTATGACTTGAAAATTAACTAATTACACATTTTAATGTACATGAATTCTGTTATATGATAAAAAAGAAAAAATTAATACATATGTATAAATACATATTTAAATTACAGAAATATTTATTTTAAAAAAGAATGTGCCTCATAATACGTACATAAGTATATAATTATTCAGCATAAATAAGTCTGTCGTTTGATAAAATCAACTTAAAAATGTAATAACATTCATATTATTATTTAAAGATTCGTATTACATAAATGAAAAATAAAAATACATATTTTAGCAATATAAAAGAAATGTTTCAATGTTTGATAAAATATTATCGTTTCAACTTGAACATGTGCTCTGCAGTATAAAAGAAAATAACATTCATATATTATTTAAAGATTCGTATTAAATGAAAAATAAAAATAAATATTTTAGCAATATAAAAGAAAATATTCAATGTTTTATAAAATATTATCATTTTAACTTGAATATGTGCTCTGCAGTATATCATTTAAAATAATATTCCAAAATTTATAAATAGAATCCCAATCAAGATTAAAGCTTTGAGGTTGATTCTTATAATAGGATATGAATGTATTAAATGCATTGAATGCATCGTCTGCAGTAACAACATCACTATTATTAGTGTTGTCATCTTCATCGTTATCATGTGTATTATTTTCCTTTTCATTTTCTTTGTCATCTGAAAATACTAGTTCTTCATCATTTTGTATATGCCATTCTTGATCGTTGTCATCACTATGCAACCATTCATTAATTAATTCTTTAGTCATATTGTGAAGCTCAGATCTAATATTTAATGTATGTATTAGAGAGGTTCTGTCACATTCAGACTCTAAATTTCCATTTTTTGGAATGGAAAAATATTCTTCCAAGCATTTCTTATATTATTGCTTGTCAATTCATTCCATGCATTACTTATTAAGTAGAAACATTGTAACAAATCGAATGATTTTAATTGCTTTTCAACTTCTTCAAAAGTATCTTTTGCTAGTATTACTCTTAAAAGGTTAGTTTTATAAATATGCTTACACTTTGCTATAATTCCTTGATCCATCGGTTGTATAAGCAAAGTTACATTAGGAGGCAGATACTTCACTTGGCATCGCTCACTTATTGCATTCAAGTGCTCAGCTGATGGATGGCTTGGAGCATTATCCAAAAGGAGAATACATTGTTTTGAATTGGGTCCATGAACTTTCTCTATTTCCGGAAGAAAGACTTCTTGATACCATCTTAACATTAAATTTTGGTCCATCCACGCTTTGTTTTGTGACATATAAATAACTGGTAGAGAATGTACATTCTTAAAACAACGTGGCTTTTTATATTTTCCCACAAATAAAAGTGGAAGCTTGTGAGTTCCTGAAGCATTAGTACACACCATCAATGTAACTCTATCTTTACGTGCTTTTCTTCCTGGAGCTCTACGTTCTTCATTAGAGACCATTGTGATGTTTGGTAATATTTTCCAATTGAGACCAGTTTCATCTGCATTATATACTGTATCTAATGATATTTGGTTTTCCGTGATATACTGCAAAAAGTCTTGACAAAATTTATCGCTTGCATCTTTATCTGCAGAGTTTTTCCTCATGGATACTTAAACATCTAATATTATGTCGGTTCTTGAATTTGTCTAAAAAACCATTACTGGTTTTAAAATTCGAAGGACCGTTTAATAGAATATTAAATGCCAGTGCTTTTTCTTTTAACATTGGCCCAGTTACAGGATCACCAATACTTCGTTTTTGAAGAAACCAATTATATAAACTTTGTTCCAACTTGTTGCCTTCGATATGCCTGTGCATCTCTTTTTAGACATATTTCCATGAGTCATCTGAAGAATATTAAGATTTCTTTTTAACTTTTCTTCGGATTTCTTTATGCGTAGGACTGTCACATTATTGGCGTTATATTCTTTTACTAGTCGAGTGACATTTTCACCACCATTTACTTGTTTTAAAATTGTCAAACGATCATCAATACTAAGTCGTTTTTTATTTTTATGATTCTACAATAAATTGTCATATTTATTGTAGAATCATAAAAATAAAAAACGACTTAGTATTGATGATCGTTTGACAATTTTAAAACGAGTAAATGGTGGTGAAAATGTCACTCGACTAGAGATCGGAAGAGCACACGTCT
>NW_012092927.1:0-357 GCF_000956235.1 Wasmannia auropunctata | reverse complement strand
ATAAGAGACAGGTCACGATGTCATTATATAAACAGTAATTGAGAAAATAAAGAAAAAAATCTCCATTTGGTTATCAGATGAAGGATGAGTGGTCGGCGCGTAGAAAAAACCGCAGTGCAGTAAAACAAACGATGGTATATAATAGTAACAACGCGGTCACAGCTGAATAAATAATGTAGGCGAGTTTGTGAATATAAAAGCGTAGGAATTATTGAACGACTCAATCATTTGTGAAACTGGGATACAATTGTAATAGCAGATTCAAAGGAAAAATATATGAATCTAGAGGTAACTTCCGTCATTATCGCGCAGCGAAAGTTCCGAAGAAACTCAAGCTCTCTCTGTCTCTCTCTCTCT
>NW_012092926.1:0-348 GCF_000956235.1 Wasmannia auropunctata | reverse complement strand
TTTTATTGTTCTATTCGATCGTTATACATATTCGTTATACTTATTCACGTGAAGTGACTTGAAATTATTCATAAAATTTTATTATTTATTAAAATGACTGTGTCGTTTCAGAATCGAATCCCCCGAATTTGTGGATAGACAAGTGTTCGAAGATATCAGTATATTTCTTTCTTAGCTCTTAGTTACTTTATATATACACCACACGCAAAAAATGACTTAGTAATAGTAGATGAATTTCAATAGCTGAATCAAACTTAGCTATAAGAGCTACCGCCTTAGTGTCATTAAGTTCTGACTATTACAGATAAAAAACATTCACTGTGACAAAAAGATCGGAAGAGCACACGT
>NW_012092925.1:0-476 GCF_000956235.1 Wasmannia auropunctata | reverse complement strand
CATATAAATAATATAATATTTTTCTTTGTTGCATCTCCTGTCAAGTGGAAATTTATTCCGATGACATGTGTACTTGCCATTTATTATATTTTGAAGATATGTCATTTCGCTCAGAGCGTCATAGGTCAAACCACCGTGCTTTGACAACATTTCGTCAATTTCCTCACAAACTTTGTCTTGCATGTCTTGACGTTGAGATAATTCATATAAAGCGTACGTCGCTATTAACAAAGAATTTTCAAAACCAGCTAGGATAAAAATTACGAATATTCCCACGTTTTTATGAAATAGCACTAATATATGCAAAATTAATACAAAATTGTTTCTTATAAAGAATATATTGTTTATCTCTCTTCTAATTTTACTAATTGGCAGGGTTGGGTAAATTAATATATATTTTTTTAACTAAATTAAGTTAAAGTTAACAGTCTAAAAATTTAACTTAGTTAAGATACAAGTTAGTCCCTAATAAAATT
>NW_012092924.1:0-406 GCF_000956235.1 Wasmannia auropunctata | reverse complement strand
GCGAATGTCAAAAACTTTTTAATATATACGCCGTCTACAAATCGAATTCTGGTAAGTAAAAATATTAATTCTCTTATCAAATTTTTTCTCCAATTATTATGAATTAGCGTAGAAACATATGCAAGCGCATACTATTTTTACATATTCGCATACGTTTTTACGTATGTTACACATTTGCTAAAATTGAAATACTTTTTTCCGCAACATTAAATATTATAGACTCGAGAAATTGAATAATAATAATGCAGCATTCAAAAAGAATTGAAACAAAACTTCCAATCGATGTAACCACACGGTTGCGTTTCTCGCAAAAAGAAAACGTAACTGTATTGATTAAATATTTCATATGCTTTAACATACAGTATGTTTAAAAATAGAGAGAAATTTGAAATAACGATAATGTAAG
>NW_012092923.1:0-612 GCF_000956235.1 Wasmannia auropunctata | reverse complement strand
CATTTATAATAGCGATAAATCAATCTTATGATTGGCCATTTGCGAGTCCAATCAGGACTCGTAACACCGGTCGCGCTTCTCTGATAATCTAGGACTCTACTCTAATCATGCGCATCATATGTTACATATGCCTATCATGCCTGTGTAACACAGTGCCATAGTTCGAGGCTTCGAGGTATGCCATTAATTGTTTTTGAAAAAAAAAAAAAAAACTTCTACTGATCAATTATATTTAAGGTAAATTATAAAACGTCTTAATATAAAAAAATGCCAAAAATAAATAGAAAAATTTGTTGAAATGGCAAAATTTTTTCCAAAGGAGTAATAAAGATTAATAAAAGAGGTTAAGTCTGTGTGTTAAGTACAACACTGTTTAGTTTTTATAATTAACATCTTTGTAACAAGTTAGTAAGCATATGTTTCTTTTTTACGTTTTTTAAGATCTTCGGTAAGCAATTTAAAAAAATGTTTGATATATACCTATCAATATAACCGTAACAGAGATATATATATATATATATATATATATATAAATATATATATATATATACTTATATATATTTGAATTAACTAAAATATCCATATATATATAAACTAAATACATTAACTAAA
>NW_012092922.1:0-306 GCF_000956235.1 Wasmannia auropunctata | reverse complement strand
GCCTTGCCAGCCCGCTCAGAGATGTGTATAAGAGACAGCTATATAAGTCACTTCCGAAGTATTTTATTCCTATAACCCTTTTAAATTTGAACGAAAATTATCACAATTATTATGTTGTGGCAACAGTAATTTTTTTCCGTGTGTGTAAAAATACGCGCAATTGAAAATACTGTTAGAAAGAGTCGATCGATTTAAATTAATTTGACAATATAAAAAAAAGTTTATGATCCCTTTAGAGTTTTCTTATATTCTCAACTTCTCCACAACTGTAACAATCTCTAATTTCGCCACTTCCATTTGGCGATT
>NW_012092921.1:0-901 GCF_000956235.1 Wasmannia auropunctata | reverse complement strand
CACATTTGTTCGTTAGGAGTACAATGAGCCTTGTTATCAGAGGAAATATCATGTTCAACTTCCCAAAATCGGGAAATAGACCTGTCCAACTTATCTATCGCTGTAAGGTGACACACTGCTGCTGCAGTTTCACTCGATGAATAACATACTGGGCCGGAAATTACCCAGCCAAGTTTAGTTTTTTGTAAAGTGGAATGCGCCTTACAAGCTTTAATCTGTTCCACACAAATGAGCTGCCAAAACAATTGAGCTCCTATGAGCATATCGATATCATCTGGAATATTGAAATTAGGATCAGCAAGTACTAAATTCGATGGTATTTTAAATTCTGATATGGGAGCAAATTCTTACAGTAATTTTTGCGTAATGTTAGGAAGAACTATACATTCCATGCTATTAATATATGCGTTTACTCGTGATCTGAAACTAATATTGACAATCCTTTTCGATTCAAACTTTCCCTCGGCCACTCCGGAGATGGACATGTGCAAGTCACGAGTATTAAGTTGCAGTTTATTTACAAACTTTTCCGTAATGAAATTCAATTGGGAACCGCTATCTAATAAAACTCTACAACCATGAGGCTGTCCTTTATCATCGTATACATTGACTATAGCCGTGGAAAGAAACACCTTGACGGCACTATTATTTTGTGTACATTGAGTGACAATTGGAGACGATGACTCCACAGCGGATGGCTTTACCGTAAATAATTACCGTAATTAAATGCAAGAATGGTCGATGAATTGTCTTGTTTTGATTCATCAACCCTTGACGATTCAAAATGTAATAAAGTGTTGTGCGCCTTTCCGCACTTACGACACGAACCTGAGGTACAACTTTTTGCTTGATGACTTCTTGTCTTTAGACAATTAATACATAAATGAGCGTTCTTTACGAT
>NW_012092920.1:0-300 GCF_000956235.1 Wasmannia auropunctata | reverse complement strand
TATTCCTGTTGATGTAACCATTCGCCGAACTAAAGAATGTTACATGGAATTGCCCGAAACAGTAAGGAACAATTCACTCTTTATAATATATAAATCTCGCGTTCTCATCAAGGTCGGAACCATGCGAGAATACAGCTTCAAATTACCTACCATGTATCATGTCAAAGACACGTGGATTCAATTCACGCCAGAGCCGCACATCAGACAAGAGCTGCCTCAGAGCCTGAAGCCGCTGACTTCTTTAACCTGGGAGTATGCTACACCTGTCTCTTATACACATCTCTGAGCGGGCTGGCAAGG
>NW_012092919.1:0-632 GCF_000956235.1 Wasmannia auropunctata | reverse complement strand
ACGTGTGCTCTTCCGATCTACAAAGCAGTGTCAGAGGAAACTCTGATAAATTACGTTGATTTTGTTAGCGATGAGTTCTTCTGTCGGAGTATAATGGAAGTAGTGGATATTCAGACAAAGCTGAAAAATAATGATAAAAAAACCACCTATCTGTATAAATATTCATATGAGAGCGACACTTGTCCCGTGAGAAAAATATTTGATATTCGGATCCCAGGTATTATCACTAATTAATTTAAGAAATTTTTACGGATCTATTTTTAACTTTATAGAGATGGATACGCTCATATCGCAACTACAACATAAAACGATTCTAAATGTTTCGAAATTTTTGTACATAATTTTAAGTAAACAAAATTGATTCTGTATTTAATTAAAAAGACAAATTATCTTTTTCAATATTTCGAAAAGATCAATATATCGATTTAATTGACAATTGAATGTCAAAATATTTCATAGGTGCGTCTCATTCTGAGGAACTGGCATACTTGTTTTATCCTAAAATGATAACAAATTTCGGCATGTCAGCACCTGCAGTTGATTCGGAAGACTATAAAATGATGAATTGCCTAACGCAAATGTGGACGGATTTTGCTAAAACAGGGTACGAGACATTCATTTTCTTCTTTTCA
>NW_012092918.1:0-395 GCF_000956235.1 Wasmannia auropunctata | reverse complement strand
TTAAACTTCAGAAGGAAAGTCTCAATTTACAATTAAACACTACAGTTTCTACATCACGCATATTTCTCGATCTTGATAAAATTTACCTCAAGAATCTGATCATGTATTGCGTAGAGCTATTACACTGCTAACTTTATTATTTATACGTATACACTTGATTTTATTACAACGGACGTACAAGTTAAACGAAACAAATAAATTTGACAATAGGCATATAACATATAGGGCTATTTTATGACAATATTATAATTCATTGTTTCAAAGATTTATATTGCATCTTAATGCAATGTGTTCCCGCAGTGGTGAGTACATATGATCGAGCTTCGAGATTATTTATATTTTATTTAAAGTTTCTTTTCATTATTATTAAAGATCATTATCAAAATTGACCAATT
>NW_012092917.1:0-1256 GCF_000956235.1 Wasmannia auropunctata | reverse complement strand
AAATAGATACTCTACACTCTAAAGGATAAGTGACATATTAAAGCCCCATCTACATAAGTCGCAAACGCACAACGCAAACGCAAATGCGGAGAAAAAAAAGAACGAAATGTCAAAAAATAAAAGAAAAGAAAGAGAGAAACGTCCGCGTTTACGTTTGCGTTTTGCATTTGCGACTTATGTAGATGGGGCTTAAAATGTGAAAATAAATTAGGATCGTTTCAATTATATATTAATCTCAGGTAAAATATAGAACATTTCTTAAAACAGAAAATAAGTTATACTCTCTTTTATTTCTTTTATAAATTGCAAATAATCGATTTATATTCAGAATAACTTCGAGTCTCGTAGAGGTGTGCAAATCAAGCATTTGCATGGTCGAATTGAATCGAATTAAATTTTTTATAACATGTTCGAAATCAAATCGAATTGAATCTCTTTAATTCAAATACAAATCGTATCTAAATCAAATTTTCCCAGATAAACATTACATGTTAATTTAAACGTAATAAATATCAATATTTATAATTTACATTATTTTACGCAATGATTTAAACAAACTGTAGACCTGTTTTCGATTTACATTTCATTACAAAGGATCATGATCTTATGTGACATTTTGGACTAAAAAATATAATAATAAGTGTATACACATTATTAAATACATAGTATATACATATTATTAAATAGTTAGAATGCTTTCGAATATTTTATTAATCTATATGAATACATTACATATGTCAAAGATACTTATTTAAATAGGAATAATTGGACACGCGGGAGATGTAAATGAACCAAACAAAATATCGATCGATTCGAAATTGAATTATTGTTGATTCGAAATTCTCGAACTTGCAAATTCAAAAACGAACTCGAATAAAATCTTTTGTGGTTCGGTTTGATTCGATTCGAATTCGCACACCTCTAGAGTCTTCGTAATACTTACAAAAAATATTTTAAATAACACTCATGAATTATATACGTAGTCAAAAAGTCCTGAACAATATTTTTCTATAATCTTTACTGCAGTAATTATAGTTTCATTGAGCACTGTAGAAAAAAATGGACTTTCAATGGTTCAGAACTTTTTGACTCGATTATTTTTTATAAAAAATAGCGCTATATAATTAGTGAGCGCTATTTAAGAACAATTTTATTCTGCAATGCTCAATGAAGCAATAATTACTGTAGTAGTGATTGCGTCATTAAACATTGTAGAAAAAAATTTAAGGATTTTTCGATTCAGTTTCTTTTACAAG
>NW_012092916.1:0-356 GCF_000956235.1 Wasmannia auropunctata | reverse complement strand
ACTGGATGTCTCTAACGCGTTCAATTCTCTGCCTTGGGACAGAATAAGACAGGCACTAGTCAAGAAGGAAATCCCTAACTATCTTAGGGTGGTGACAGGCGATTATTTGAATAGCAGATGGATCACCTGGATCAATTCCGAGGGAAAAAGGATCAGAGAACCCATGACTTGTGGGGTCCCGCAAGATTCGGCCTATGGGCCGGAAGGCTGGAACCTGGCCTACGACGAGGTGCTACAGAGCGAGCTCCCCTTGGGCTGCCACGCCATCTGTTATGCGGACGATACGCTGGTGATTGCTCTGGGAGAAAACTTAGACGTCGCCAAAGCCCGGGTCGAAATGGCTGTCGCCTTGGTGG
>NW_012092915.1:0-301 GCF_000956235.1 Wasmannia auropunctata | reverse complement strand
TAAAAGAAATTAATGTTATGTTGATTATGGTTAAAAAGCTGTTTATGATTAGTATAGGTCATCAATTAATGATAGAAAAATATTCTGAGGTCGGTGGTCCTCCCTAAAAAAAGCCATATATATCCCTATCATCTGAGAGATATGCTAAATTAACTGCCGCGATGCTGAAGCTATTATATCTCTTGTCACGTAGCTAGAGATTATGAACTCATTATGTTTGATCTCTCAGGGTATTGAGTTTATTGCGTTAAAGTTATGACATATATTATACATATATGCTATTAAGGATTTATCAAATATT
>NW_012092914.1:0-996 GCF_000956235.1 Wasmannia auropunctata | reverse complement strand
CTTCCGATCTGCACATATTAAATATTGCGAAGCCGCGTATTGTTTTTGTATCTCAGCGCACCGAAAATCTTTTTGCTAAGATCCTACCGAAGTTATCCTGGAGAATGGAATTAATACAGTTGGATGATCAACCGCTCACTACAAATGTCCGTACGTTGACGAATATCTTAAATAACGAACCAGATGTAGACTACATGAAATTCAAGTCTGCAGATATCGATGATCCCAGTCGGCATCCGTTGGGTATTTATTGTTCAAGTGGCACCACGGGCTTGCCGAAAGGAGTGACGTTGTCTCATAAAAATGTAATGGCGTATTTACCAAAACTAAGGCAAGTTTTCCATACAGATATATTATTTAATCATTAATCAACATATTAAAAAAAATTTTGATTTTAAATAGCAATGAATTCAATATGCATTTGATTAAAGCAAGTTTTCTATACAGATATATTTTTAAATCATTAATTAACATATTAAAAAAAATTTTGATTTAAATAGCAATGAATTCAATATGCATTTAATTAAAAACGCGGGCGTTAAATGTTTAATTTAAAGAGAGATTTTAATTTAACACAAAATATAATATTATATCATACTAATTATTTCTAGACTAAATGTTTAATTTAAAGAGAGATTCTAATTTAGCACAAATTATAATAGCATATAATAATTATTTCTAGACTAAATGTTTAATTTAAGAGACAGATTTTAATTCAATACAAAATATAATACAATACTAATTATTTCCAGACTATCTTTAACAGAAATGTTAATGTTAATTTTAACATTATAATTTATTTGCAAACTCTGCGTGTACAATCCAAAGAGACAATATGTGATCATTTTGTCGCTTAAAAGCAATTAAGGATTTGATTTTATAATTCAAATATGATTTAAAAATGCAGTAAGCCCGAGTTCTTGGACACGAGAAGTGATGACAGAATATTGGTACTGGTACCGTTTTATCATGTTTACGGAATAGGCATGTTGTTAC
>NW_012092913.1:0-1301 GCF_000956235.1 Wasmannia auropunctata | reverse complement strand
TTGTAAGATATTAATTCACTTTTTTTTTAAATAAATGCGTTTTCCAAGGAAAAAACGGCAAAAACTAAATGTATCCCTTAATATTTAACTATATTGATACAAAATAAGTACGAAAACATTGCTTTGTAAAATGTTTGTAACTTTATAATTATAATACATATAAATAACTAATATATAGGAAACGAGAGCTAATACACTGTCATACCTTTGTTTTTAGATTATATTTCTTAAACAAGAGCTATAAATAAAATATTGACAACATAAATACTAATTTGAAAGCCATCTATCAAATAATATAGCATTTTTTTTTAATATTGTTTAGAATTTGGTAATATTTAACATTTTTGTATGACAAACATAAATGAGCTTCAAAACCAGCAGAAATAAAAGAGATAAATGTAACGAAGAAACAAACATAAATAAAATAGTTTTATGAAGCTAAAAACAAAACTGTGAAACAATCTAATATTAACAATTATATACCCATATTATCTAAAATAATCATTTTGTAAATGAATAAAAGTGTCATTTTCGCATTTGTAGCATTTTTGTTTTTACTTAATTTTATGTTAATAGTCACACAAATATATAAATTATGGGTTTTATTAATTATTTTTAATTGTAATTATTAATTTTAATTATTTGTAAAAAACTAATATTGCATTTATCAGAATTAATAAAGTGAAACGTTTAGTTTTCGAGAAATAAATGGATGTCTCTTTATAGAAGACCTTTGTCAATGTAGGCGACTATCGATCTTCTATTAATTAATATACATTCTTAATATAAAGATAATATATTATTACCCTTAAGTATAAATTCCATTCCACATTGTACACCTTGGGTTCTTTAAAATAGAGGCGGTATCGCGAATGTATTATTGGTATCGTAAAGTCGACGACCTCTCGTCTGCCGAGCGTCATCCCGAACATGGACGCGCCGATGTCGGCTTCATCGGTCACCAACTGGCCGACTACACCTGTCCAGTTGTTCTGCTGCTGGTTCCAGCTACCAAATTCCTCCACTGGATCCAGAATCTTCATCGTAAAATTCATCGCTTTACTGAGCTCTGTCATCAGCATACCCACAAACCCGCCGAACTTGCCATTCTGTAGTGAGACTAGAGCCGAAGCAGCATTCTGAGAGCATTTATCAACAGAATTATCAGTTTACGAGTCTATTGATCATCGTTGAATTCTAATATCAATTCCGTAAGAAACTATAATATTGAATTCGAGGCGATATTTTTCACGAAAAAAAGCCGTCGCCCATGATCATTTATGTGGCTAAATGCAACCATT
>NW_012092912.1:11040-14067 GCF_000956235.1 Wasmannia auropunctata | reverse complement strand
ATAAGAAAAATAATAAATAAAATTAAAAATAAATTTAATATGTATAGACAATTACATTGTGTGTTTCGTTCCACCGATCAATTAAATCTTCACTAATATTACAGAAGAGATCGATCTCTTTCAGTTCAGGACAATTTTTAAATAAGTGGGTACATACGCCAGGAGTCACAGTCGCTATGACTCCCAAGTTTAAAATTTTTAAGTTTTTACACAATGATATTGTTTTTAAATCACGTTTGGTGAGGCGTTCACAACTAAATAAGTTGATTTCTTCCAGGCGTTCACAGGAGGAAAACAACTTATTGAAGATATTATAACCACCATTCATATAATAATCGTCGGTCGCATTAGTGTCTGACCAACGGCAGCTGTAAACAAAAGTCAATACGGTTACTGCAAATGCATGCAAAAAAGATGAGCATACAAATTTCCATGAAGATTATGGTAATATTTATTTGAAAGAAAAAAATATTTATATATGTATATACGTACCCAGTGAAGTTCAATTCTTTTAGATTCTTACAATCGGCAAGAGCATAAATGCTTTGCAATGTAAGAGTACATCTCTCTAAATTTAACTTTTCGAAATTTGGACATGAATGCTTTAATTCTATTGCAACTTTATGTGTCCATAGATTTGTATATGCTAAATTTAAGTCACGCATTTGTCGATTGTTTTTCAGTATTTCACACAAAGTGATATCTTCTAACGACTTTATCGCTTGAAGGTGTAAACATTCCAAAAACTGTAGATTTTTGAGATATAAAATATCTTTTTTTGTTATCCCATGACAATAATTTAGATTTAATTCTAAAAAATATACGTATAATTATTCATACAATTATACATATGTATATATGTATAATTTACCTTACTTGTAATCTTAACAATCTACTGCACGTACCTTTCAAATTTTTGCATATCTCCCAAATCTCTTGTAATTCAGAATCAATGACATAGCAGTTACTTAATCGTAAGTGCGTTAAACGACTGCAGCACGTTTTAACACATTTTTTAAATTCCGGAGCATTAAATCGGCAATACGACAGATCCAACTTGTAAATTTTTACATCTAGGTGCAAAATATTCAAATAACTGATTGAAATTAGTGTGCATATATGTAAAGTGTATATTCTGTAAGCTCAAACGTTTGTAAAACAGAGGATCTCGTGATAAATTATTGAATCGTTTATTGACTCTGCTTATGCGGCTTAACGACCTCACATCTAAGTTCTTCAATATTTCTAGCACCATTTCATCCTACAAATATAAATTGTAACTTTATTAAACGAGATAATACAATAAATATTTATTATGAGAAATGTAGATCTTAAAATACTTTACAGAGAGCGCAGAAAGATTGCAGGATGACAGCTCTTTGGATTCGTGTAAAAGGGGTTTGATATCTTTGATACACTTTTTATAATTCGAATAACTTCTTAAAAATCGATGAATATATCCCTGCTTAAAATATTCATATTTAGAGTTTCTTTCTAACTGAAACACTTATTTGCACTCGTGCTTACTTCTATAAAAACTCTTTATTACATCGCTGCAAACAAAATTAGAACAAACTTATTTTTATTTTTAAAAGAATAAAAAATAGATTGAATATTAATAGGCAACATATTATAATACCTTTTACAAATAATACAATATTTGTCAAAATTCTCTTGAAGGTAGAGTACATCTGAATGTGGATCTTCAAGGTGTACTAAATCTGGTGTACTAAAGATATTCCTATTGTTAAAATCCCTCCCAATTTTTTGTATCACTTTACTTAAGGACCGTTTAGGACATTTAGGAAGAATGAATTCTGATGTACCAATAAGTATTATGGCATCTATCTTGATGTGGTTTATTGTATCATGACAAAATTCTAATTTAATCATTTTGGTTTTAAAATCACACGATCTCCATAAAACCGGGGTATACAGATGTAATTTTGTATTTCGTGTCGAATAAATACGATAAGTACTTCATAAAATAAACCATTGATTATCAGAGTTTTGTGCTCAAATTCGTATAACATTGTCAAAGCAACAACCCGGGGCAAACAGGGACAGTTTGACAGGGTAACACGCTTCATAAAATTCGATATCTTCAAAATAAAAGATGTAATTATATATAATCTTTTCTCAACTAAAAGTGTATCATTTATATCAATTCAAATATTACTTACTAATATATTTTTGTTCGGTCATGTCATGCTGTGGTATATGAAGTGGCAGATCAATTGATTTAGTAGATAGTATGTGGTTGTACATTGGTTCGTAAATTCTCTGTATATTAAAAAAAAAGTCAACAAATGTCAAATACAAAATCATGCATAAAGTTAAATTGCGATTTATAGAGAACAATAACAAGAATACAGAAGGAAATACACATCATTATCATTCATGATAAGTACCTCTTTAAAATCTTCATAATTTGTAACCTTGTTAGGTGGTTCAATGATCTCAGAGTTTACAAATGTGTTAAAATTTTCGTTATTTTGGATAGAACAACTAATATTCACAAATTGATAAATGAAGTCAACATGACATTTTTCTTTTGTGAACACTTTATTTACATATAAATAATTTTTAATATTGTCCTTAAAATATACATTAACAAGATGTAAAATTTTCTCTCTGAAAAAAAAAAATATGGAGAATAATTTTTATGTATACACTAAAATGTGATGGCCGTGGTATACATGGTAGTGTGCCTGCTCTCTGTGTAGAAGACCCGGGTTCAAAACCATCTAGAACTCAAGTAAATACTTAAATAAAAATAAATAAAATAAAACCGGCCCCTACCGGTTGTTCCGGCCAACCGACAATCAGCACAATTCTGACGGCTGGATAGGATTCTGTGGGCCAATCACTCGCAGTCCGAAAAGCAATTGATTCGAGAAACGAATACAAGCCGCGAGATAACGAATGGCACCTATGTAAACCTGGCACTCGACTTTAAAAAAAAAATTTTTTCAAGTGCGCATTAAATTCAGCTCGGTTTGTACCCTGTCTCTTATACACATCTCT
>NW_012092912.1:0-841 GCF_000956235.1 Wasmannia auropunctata | reverse complement strand
TTCATACTACAATTTTGTCGAAAGAACGTAAGGATCAAATTCTTGTGTCTATCTTAATTAATTGGTTTGTGTGAAAAAATGTTCTGTAGAAAATTCAATGTAGGAATAATGCTACGATCGCACGAAATTTACTTAATAAAACTGTGTTATATGATCAATATCATATATTATATCCATATTTTGTATTCTCTTGTGATAGACGCATACATTTACATTAATTTCATTATCAATAAAAACATAAAAATTTTAGTATTATATTTGTGAAAAAATATAGACTTGCTATGTTTTCGTGCTTTCTTAATTGGATTTTATAAGTGTCTAAAAAAGAGCCTGAAAACATTCATGACAGGAAGTTAATTAAATTTTGTACAGATACATTAATAATTATGAAAATAAATATGAAAATATTCCTGTAATAATTTTTACTGAAATATCGGTTTGAAAAGCTATTGTGTTACATCTCTTTTTCTAAGTAAGCGTAATTAACAAAAATATTAACATAATAATTAAATTATCAAAATATATGTTTTAGATCTTATATAAAAGAATCGATTATCAATACAGAGCTATAGATATTATATACTTTAATATTCACAGTATATATTGTGTAATTAAACATTTGTTTCAAATATTTTAAATCTAACAACCCTGGAAAATTCTGAGCTAATTCTCACAATGTAACATTTGTTAAGGTGTAGCAAAAAGATACTTAAATCGACATCATTCGGAAAATCTGCAAAGTTGCTCTTCATGAAACCCTGATCATATTGGTCGGTACAAAGAAATTATTTTTATACATTTTTTTTAGAAAGAATACAAAACTGATATCAGATCGGAAGAG
>NW_012092911.1:0-364 GCF_000956235.1 Wasmannia auropunctata | reverse complement strand
TTATATTTATAAAGCCATTATATTATAACCTGAAAAGTTTATTTATTGCGCGACACACTAGAGACGTAAATATACTCTCTAAATTTTCTGAAGTAAATTTTCACTTTTTTGGAGTGAATCTCACTCCAAATATACTCTCTAAATTTTCTGGAGTGAATTTTCTCTGGAGAGAAAATTTAGAGAGTATATTTACTCCAGTGTGTCGCGCAATGAATAAACTTTTCAGGTTATAATATAATAGCTTTATAAATATAACTTTTTAGATTAATATAACATGATGTAATAAGTATAATATGACAATGACGAATGAATTCACTAAAAATATTGCCACTCAAGTGGCCGAGTCGCAGTATTTTCAATCTTT
>NW_012092910.1:0-392 GCF_000956235.1 Wasmannia auropunctata | reverse complement strand
TATTAAATTAGCATATAATACCGTATAATAGTTCCTTAAATAGTTCGTCGGTGGATCAAAATTTATAAACCAATCATATTAATGAATCATACAAAGCTGCTGACTCTGCTAAACGCAATTATTAAATATTCTCAGCGAATATTTATTTTGCTATTGGAACTATTTTGTCTTTTTTATCTCTAGCTCAAAGTACACTATGCAAAATAGCTCAATAGCAAAATAAATATTTGCTGAGAATATTTAATAATTGTGTTTAGCAGAGTCAGCAGCTTTGCATAATTCATTAATATGATTGGTTTATACATTTTGATCCAGCGAGGAACTATTTAAGGAATTATTATACGGTATTATATGCTAATTTTGACATAATATTATGAATTAATATGCACTTT
>NW_012092909.1:0-582 GCF_000956235.1 Wasmannia auropunctata | reverse complement strand
CGTGTGCTCTTCCGATCTCTTAATAATAATGTATAAAATGTAATATATAAAATATCAAAAAATTAATAATATATATAAATTATTCTTGTTATTATTTATCTTTAATTATTTTGTAATTCAAATTAACCGTCCAGAGAAAAACAATTTTTAAATATATTTGAATATTTAACTAGATGTAGATTGCAAAACAATAATTTTATAAAAATTTTAAAATAATTATTTGATATTTAAATTATTATAATTATTTAAATATTAAAAGTTTTTGTAATGTTATATTTAAATATTATAAATCATTTAAAATAATTTTCTAAAAATAAAGATTATTTTTAGATATGTAAAAAGTTATATTTGTTGAATATATCAATAAATACATTTATAAATATATATACATTGTGACGCCGCAGTCCGCTGCGGCAGAGCAGCGTCCCGCCGCCGTCACAAGGCGCGGGTTCGCGCCCCTTTTTACCGGACCGGCAGCTACATTGTCGAGACGAGACCGAGATCTCCGGGAGGCCCGAATTGAAAACGCGTACGTTTTATTAATTTACTTTGAACCTCTTGTATGTACCGCGGCACCTCACC
>NW_012092908.1:0-316 GCF_000956235.1 Wasmannia auropunctata | reverse complement strand
ATAAAAATTATTACACACACCAACATCCGTATCAGCTTGCATTGGCATTACTTTGCCATTTTTTATATTTATTCTTGGGAGCCTAATTCATTTCAATTTCAATTTAAATAATATTGCTGCGTTTCTTTTTTATTTTTTATATAAAATATATAATTATTAAATTATAATTTAAATTTGAACGCGCTTCTTGTACGAACATTTTTATAATAAATTAATTTTTATTGTATTTTATATTGAGATTAATAATACATAAATTTTTCTAACTTGACTCTGCACTGAAGACTTTAAGAAACAATCATATCTTTGTTTTTTTTTT
>NW_012092907.1:0-755 GCF_000956235.1 Wasmannia auropunctata | reverse complement strand
AGATAGTACATCGTGGTTTGCATTTGCAAAATATTAGTTATCTATAAAGTATATATTACGTATATTAAATATAAATTAGAAACCTATAAAAAAAAAGTGTCGCAACCTAATTAGTGAGCGAGTGTACACATAGGGTAAGTGTCCCTATTAGTGTGCTTTTATATTTAAATAAGTCATAAAAATAAACTGGTACAAATAAAGTATTTTTTTAAATTAAGTTAAAGTATTAACGTATATAATACCAAAAAATATATTCTATTTTTTAAGTGTTAAAGTATAAAAATAAATATTTTTTGAATGGTGCATATCACGATTTAGAGGAATTAACTCGAATGTCTTAGCAAAAACGATAAGAAACGCTTACTCAATAGAAGTGAATAAATTGATTATTATTATATAAATATTAAAATATTAATATTTTTTACATCAAAAAAATAAGAAAAAAAAATATTTGAAAAATCGATAGTAACTTTAAAGTTTAAACAGACAAATTGAAAGCTACAGTATTTAATAATTAATTCAGTAATGAACAATTTTCTTAAAGGCACACTAATAGGGACACTTACCCTAATTCCATAAAAAATCAATAGGATCATTTTCTAAAGTGCCGATCTGAAGAGTAGAGATTTCAAGCTGTAAAATGCTTTTTTGAACATCTCGATACGATCATTTTTGACGAAGTTACATTTTCTTGAATTTTACCTATTTTTGGAGGGTAGAATAAGTGATGCTTCTGTCTCTTATACACATCTCTG
>NW_012092906.1:0-322 GCF_000956235.1 Wasmannia auropunctata | reverse complement strand
GGATAAGGATGTAAGTACATATTTATAGCATTTTCTGCGGCGCAGATTATTGCATGGTACGTGAAATAATATGTATTTATATTATAAATAATAATGTTATTATTACAGTTCAAAAGTCATTTTCGCGTTACAAGAACAACAGCCAATAAAATAATAGACATTTATGCACATTCCGGATTCTATCCATCTGATCGAAAACACGGTGGTAGCGAACCTACCACTGCAGAATTGGATATTTTATCATTTTTGTGGTAAGCTTTGATATTTATTTATATCGAACTATTACTCATAATTTTGCGAATTGTAATTGAACACTTCACAT
>NW_012092905.1:0-479 GCF_000956235.1 Wasmannia auropunctata | reverse complement strand
TTTTTTGGGATAAAATTTTCTCACAAATCCGACGGTATATTATTCAATTTAATTAAAAAACTATTTAACAATCTAAAATTAATTATAAATGAGTTACCGTTTTGAAAAACGTCCCTTTTTCGAAGAAAAGCTGCCATTTTTTTTGTTATTTTATGAAATGAAATAAAACCAGCGCAATTCTTTAGTTAAAATAATGTACTTTAATAAAAAATTATTGTTGTTGCAGAAATAGAAAGTAAAATATTTGTCCACATAGCCAGAATTTGGGATATTTTCTGTTCAATAGTAATTTAAATTTTTTTATTAGAAAGGAAATTTTTTCTAAAATTAAGAGTTAGAATCTAAAATTAAAATTTAGAATTAGAATTATTTTCTAAAAATAATTTCAATGAAAATAAGATGTTTTAAGAACAAATCTTGTCAATTTATAAAGTGAATTATTAATAAAAACCGTTTACATAATTAAAATTATATTAAAA
>NW_012092904.1:0-578 GCF_000956235.1 Wasmannia auropunctata | reverse complement strand
GGATGTGTCTCGATCTCGGTTCCGTCTCAATCTCAATTCTGTGTCTCGAATAAACTCTTAAACGATCAACTCATTTTGTCATCTCTCTTAAGTACCGATATTTCACCCTTCCTCTATCCTCCGTTCGGTTAATTTCGATGTCTCCAGCGAATCCGTGGATTCTCCTATAGTTCATTCGCAAATACCAAGAGCTTTGAAAATCTCTCTATTTCTCTCCCCTACAAACTGTAACCATGAACATTTTTGAAAATCACTGAAATACTCTAATAGTCTCTGAAATTTTACTGAAAAATTCTCTGAAAAACTCTGAAACGTGTCCAAAATTTTAGACTTTTTCAGGAAAATTTTCAGACTTTTTCAGGGAAATTTTTAGAGAAATTTTTTTATCAGGGAAGCTGCCGAATTCGCCATTAGGTTACTCAACATTCTAGAAATAAAATAATCTTTTTTTGTATGAAATCCAGGATCGCACAGCAAATTACGCAATAAAAGAGATGTTTTGATTGGTCAATTCGGATAACGCGACGCGTGACGCGCTCAGTAGGAACACACCCTAAGATCGGAAGAGCACACGTCTG
>NW_012092903.1:0-552 GCF_000956235.1 Wasmannia auropunctata | reverse complement strand
TCATGGTTGTGTAATTTGTACACTTATATATTGTCGGGAATAAATTCCACGATGATTGAGGCAAAAATTATCTCGGTGGTCTTTGGAGCCTGAGATAATGATCAGTTATGTCGAGTTTGGTCGACAGTCAATAAGCTCAAATGAAAATTGTATTGAATGAATAAAAACATGTAAAAAAAATACTGGAAAAAAATTGTACTAAGTCCCAGTTTACTAATGCAGACAACTTGTTGGCTGCATTTTTTTTCTAAGAATTAGAAAAAAGTAAATTAAACCGAGATTGCAAAGTTAATTTACACCGCAATGATAGAGATATGTATATAAATATTATAAGTTTACTGAATAGAGAGCAATTAATAAACATACATGCTTCACAACAAATTAAAGCCTAGGAATGCTTAAGCGACGTCTACAATGAGCCTTAAAACGTAAGATTTAAGGAAATTGACTAATCATCGATTATTCTTCTTATGTGAGATGAATAATCGACTATGATTGGTCAATTTTCTTAAATCTTAAGTGTCACCGGTGTGAGGCCAGCTGTCGAACTAA
>NW_012092902.1:0-675 GCF_000956235.1 Wasmannia auropunctata | reverse complement strand
GCACATGCATTGAAAGCATTATTGATACTGGATTTTTATCGCTTCTTTTGAAGTTTAGATAAATCCATCTCTCATCAAAATACTTTAAGAAACAAGACCTAATAATAAAATAAAATGGCATTAATATTTTTAACATTTAAATGAAAAGTCTATACACATATTTATTTTACTTGGATTACATTATTTTTTAACAATTAAATGTGTTGTCAAAAAATATAGTTTTATTATAATAATTTTCTTAAAAATAATAATGTCTCGTTATGTCAGCATCAGCAAAATTTTAATGAAACAAAAATTTTAATAATTTTAATCATTCTACAATTTTACAATATTAATAATCCTTACAATAAAATTATATTTATTAAATATATAACACTTGGCAGACTAATAAAACCCTAATTTTGCAGGTGTTTATCGCTCAGGCAAATATGATCTTTACATTGATATAAACGACATCCCAGACTTGCGTCGCATTGAGAAAACTAACAAGTCCCTAACCCTGGGCGGAGGTGTGTCTCTCACCACGGCGATGGAGGCCTTTCAGAAGTATTCATCCGAACCTGGATTTAAACATCTACATCATTTGGCCGATCATATAGATTTGGTCGCACACGTGCCAGTGCGAAACATCGGCAGCATCGCCGGCAACCTGATGATCAAGCACGTGCACAACGA